>NC_053023.1:613758206-613888804 GCF_003073215.2 Triticum urartu
AAGCTTTGCAAGCAATGTCACTAATGAGTTAGTTACGGGATGATGCATTATGGAACGAGTAAAGAGACTTGCCAGTAACGATATTGATCTAGGTACTGAGATACCGATGATCGTATCTCGGGCAAGTAACATACCTATGACAAAGGGAACAACGTATACCGTTATGCAGTTTGACCGATAAAGATCTTTGTAGAATATGTAGGAACCTGATACGTCTCTGTCATATCTACTTTTCCAAACACTTTTGCCCTTGTTTTGGACTCTAACTTGCATGGTTTGAATGGAACTAACCCGGACTAACGCTATTTTTAGCAGAATCGCCATGGTGTTATTTTTGTGCAGAGATAAAAGTTCTCGGAATGAACTGAAAATCAACGCAGTTTATTTTTGGAATATATAAAAATACTGGAAGAAAGATCCACGTCAGGGGGCCCACACCCTGTCCACAAGGGTGGGGGCGCGCCCCCTGCCTCGTGGGCCCCCTGATGCTCCACCGACGTCCATCTTGACTCCATATATTCATGTTCGGGGAGAAAAAACCAGGGAGAAGGATTCATCGCGTTTTATGATACGAAGCCGCCGCCAAGCCCTAAACTCTCTCGGGAGGGTTGATCTGGAGTCCGTTCAAGGCTTCGGAGAGGGGAATCCATCGCCATCGGCATCATCAACCTTCCTCCACCACCAATTTCATGATGCTCACCGCTGTGCGTGAGAAATTCCATCATAGGCTTGCTGGACGGTGATGGGTTGGATGATATTTATCATGTAATCGAGTTAGTTTTGTTAGGGTTTGATCCCTAGTATCCACTATGTTCTGAGATTAAATATTGCTATGACTTTGCTATGCTTAATGCTTGTCACTAGGGCCCGAGTGCCATGATTTCAGATCTGAACCTATTATGTTTTCATCAATATATGAGAGTTCTTGATCCTATCTTGCAAGTCTATAGTCACCTATTATGTGTTATGATCTGTTAACCCTGAAGTGACAATAATCGGGATACTTACAAGTGATGACCGTAGTTTGAGGAGTTCATGTATTCACTATGTGTTAATGCTTTGGTCTGGTACTCTATTAAAAGGAGGCCTTAATATCCCTTAGTTTCCAATAGGTCCCCGCTGCCACGGGAGGGTAGGACGAAAAATGTCATGCAAGTTCTTTTCCATAAGCACGTATGACTATATTCGGAATACATGCCTACATTACATTGATGAACCGGAGATAGTTCTGTGTCACCCTATGATATGACTGTTACATGATCGATCGCCTCCGACATAATTCTCCATCACCGATCCAATGCCTACGAGCTTTTCATATATTGTTCTTCACTTATTTACTTTTTCGTTGCTACTGTTACCATCACTATAAAACCCAAAAATATTACTTTTTCTACCGTTACTTTTTGCCACCGTTACCACTACTATCATATTACTTTGCTACTAAATAATTTGCTGCAGATATTAAGTTTCCAGGTGTGGTTGAATTGACAACTTAGCTGCTAATTTGGAGAATATTCTTTGGCTCCCCTTGCGTTGAATCAATAAATTTGGGTTGAATACTCTACCCTCGAAAACTGTTGCGATCCCCTATACTTGTGGGTTATCAAGAACATTTTCTGGCGCCGTTGCCGGGGAGCATAGCTCTATTCTTTGAATCACTTGGGATTTATATCTGCTTATCATTATGAAGAACTTGAAAGATCAAAGAACCATGATTTTTCCCTCAACTACGAGGGGAGGTAAGGAACTGCCATCTAGCTCTGCACTTGATTCACCTTCTGTTTTGAGTAAACTTGTGACACCTACACATGCTATTGATTCTTATATGTCGCATGTTATTGATGATGCCACTTCTGCTTTGCTTGATACTTATGATGAAACTACTTCTATGCTTGATACTACTGTGCCACTTGGTGAATTTCTTGATGAACAACTTGCTAGGTCTAGAGATAATGAAATTATCGAAACTGATAATATTAATGAAAGTGATGATGAAGATTCTTCCCCTACATATGAATTGCCAGTTGTTCTGAGGGTTATGTTATGGATGAAGAAACTTCTAGAGACTTTCTTGCTTGCAATGACAGAAGTGATCTTAAGAAACTATTAGCTAAGCTGATAGAAAAATCTCTGAATGCTAGAATGAAATATGATCCTTCTTATGCTACTTCACCTATCTTTATTACTGATAAGGATTATGACTTCTCAGTTGATCCTGATATAATTACTTTGGTTGAATCTGATCCTTTTTATGGCTATGAATCTGAAACTGTTGTGGCACATCTTACTAAATTAAATGATATACCTACCATATTCACTAATGATGAGAAAACTCGCTACTATTATATCCTTAAATTATTTCCGTTTTCATTAAAGGGTGATGCTAAGATATGGTTTAATTCTCTTGATCCTGGTTGTGTGCGTAGTCCCCAGGATATGATTTACTACTTCTCTGCTAAATATTTCCCCGCTCATAAGAAACAAGTTGCTTTAAGGGAAATATATAATTTTGTGCAAATTGAAGAAGAGAGTCTCCCACAAGCTTGGGGAGGCTTCTCCAATTACTTAATGCTTTGCCTCATCATCCTCTCAAGAAAAATGAAATACTTGATATCTTTTATAATGGACTAACCGATGCTTCCAAAGACCACCTGGATAGTTGTGCTGGTTTTGTTTTCAGGGAAAGAACAGTTGATCAAGCTGAATTGCTATTGAATAATATGTTGACTAATGAAAATAATTGGACACTTCCTGAACTAACTCCTAAGCCAACTTCGAAGAAAAGGGGTATTCTATTTCTCAGTCCTGAAGATATGCAAGAGGCAAAGAAATCTATAAAAGAAAAGGGTATAAAAGCTGAAGATGTTAAGAATTTACCTCCTATTGAGGAAATACATGGTCTTAATTCATCACGTATTGAACAAACACACGGTCTCGATAACCCGACACAGGTAGTAAAGGTAAACTCTCTCTATAGATATGATAAAGCTGAAATCCCTCTTGCTAAGTTTGCTAGCCAATTCTTAGATGAATTTGATAACTTTATGGTTAAGCAAGAATATTTTAATGCTTATTTTGGTAGAAAACTGAAACACAATGCTTATATGATTGAACACATGAGTGATTATATGGTTAGTGTTAAAGGTGAACTTAAACTTATTAGTAAACACGCTTCTATGGTTACCACTCAAGTAGAACCAAGTACTTAAAGCTCAGAATGATTTGCTCAATGAATTAAATAATAAGAAGCATGATAATGCCGCTAGAGTTATGACTAGAGGTGGTAAAATGACTCAGGAACCTTTGTATCCTGAGGGCCATCCTAAGAGAATTGAACAAGATTCTCAGAGAACTACTATAGATACACCTAGTCCTTCTAAAAGGAAGAGATAGAAAAATGATAGGACTTTGCATGCTTCTAGTGAACCTGTTATCGACACACCTAAGAATCCCAATGATATTTCTATCTCCGATGCTGAAACACAATCTGGTAATGAACATGAACCTAGTGATAATGTTAATGATTATGTTCATGTTGATGCTCAACCTAGTAATGATAATGATGTAGAGATTGAACCTGCTCTTGATCTTGATAACCCACAATCAAAGAAGCAATGTTATGATAAGAGAGACTTTGTTGCTAGGAAGCACGGTAAAGAAAGAGAACCGTGGGTTCAGAAACCCATGCCTTTTCCTCCTGAACCATCCAAGAAAAAGGATGATGAGGATTTTGAGCGCTTTGCTGAAATGATTAGACCTATCTTTTTGCATATGCGTTTGACTGACATGCTTACAATGAATCCTTATGCTAAATATATGAAGGAAATTGTTACTAATAAAAGGAAGATACCGGAAGCTGAAATTTCCACCATGCTTGCTAATTATACTTCTAAGGGTGGAATACCAAAGAAACTAGGAGATCCAGGAGTACCAACTATACCATGCTCCATTAAAAGAAACTATGTTAAAACTGCTTTATGTGATCTTGGAGCCGGTGTTAGTGTTATGGCTCTCTCTTTATATCGTAGAATTGATTTGAATAAGTTGACACTTGTTGAAATATCTTTGCAAATGGCTGATAAATCAACTTCTATACCTGTCGGTATTTGTGAGGATGTGCCTGTTGTTGTTGCAAACGTTACTATTTTAACGGACTTTGCTATTCTTGATATTCCTGAGGACGATCGTATGTCTATTATTCTTGGAAGACACTTTTCGAATATTGCAGGGGCTGTTATTGATTGCACCAAAGGCAATGTCACTTTTCATGTTAATGGTAATGAGCATACGGTACACTTTCCGAGGAAACAATCTCAAGTCCACAGTATCAATTCTATTGGAAAATTTTCAACAATCACTATTGGAGGTTTTGAATTTCTTCTTCCTACTATCAAGTAGAAATATGATATTCTTATTGTTGGGGACATGCATATCCCCGTTGAGGTAACCTAGTGTTATTAAAAAATTCTCCATTTTCATGTTATTCGAAATGAGTTTGTTAACAAGACCTGATCAACCTTGTTAGTGGATTCCTTTTGATGAGCATGAGATGGATGAATTTAGAAAACATAACTCTCTGTACCCTCTTTTTACTTTCTGTTATTTATATTAAATAATGCAAAAATAGTATTTTTCTGTCTGTTTTCTGAATTATCCATGCAATAAAAAATACCCCAAAAATAAAAGTTCTCCAAATGCCCTGAAAATTAAATATGATTTTTTCTAGAATATTTGAGAATATCTGGCACTGAGAACACACCAGGGGAGCAAGCACCTGACCATGAGGGTCCAGGGCATGCCCACCCCCCTGGGCGCGCCCCCTGCCTCGTGGGCCCATGGTGGCTCCCCTCCACTTATTCCAGCCACCACACACTCCTTCTTCCTCCCAAAAAATCACCAACCAGCTCAAGCACGAGTTCTAGCTCATCTTGCTGCCATTTTCGATCTCCTAGCTCAAAGCGCCATTCACAAAACTGCTTTGGGCGATTGTTCTTTGGTATGTGACTCCTCCAATGGTGCAATTAGTTTTTGTTCTAGTGCTTTATTCATTGCAAATTTTTGCTGCTTAGGTGACCCTGTTCTTGAGCTTGCATGTCAAATTTATATGGTCAGAAGTAGTTTTAATGCATGATATTGCCTCTAGGCACTTGTAGGAGTAGTTGCTATCAATATCGTTGAGTTTGTTCACTTTTATTTTGATGTTACTAAAAAATTTAGAAATTTTTCACAGGAAGAAATATGTTTAGGAAAATGTACCAAGGTGGTTCTTTAAGAAAGCAAGGACCCAGGCTCGCAATACGCGATGCGGACGAGGAACCACCAAGAGAAGCTCAAGTGCGGCCTTGTTAATGGCCATCAGACGATTTCATGGTCCGAGCAGGAATTAAGGAGGAATTTGATGCATATGCGCGTAATGCTGAACTCGAGGGCTTCATGCTAGATAAGTGCCCTCAATACTATCACCTAACTGATTCCTTTGTGAGAAGGTTCAAATTTTCATCTTCCCATAATTCTCACACTATCCTATTTGATCTTTATGATAAATCTTATACCATGGACTTAGAAGATTTTAACACTGCTTGTAAACTTCCACAGTGGGGTAATGTTAGTGAACCTCGCAAATCTGAATATAGAGACTTTCTTGCTAGTATAACTGTGGGGGAATCTAGGGAAATCATGCAAGCTATGATAGGGAGCATTCATTTTCCTGCTATACATTATTTTTCTCTCTCCATAGGTAGGTGCATAAATGGTAAGGATGAGGCATGTCACATGTGTGTCCTTGATCTTAGTGTTCTCAAGAGTGTTGTATTAGGAGATAGAAAATATAACTTAGGGGCCATTGTTGCATGTAAGTTGCATAATAATAGGAGATTTCTTTGATGGAATTTATGCAACCCGTTTAGCTAATTTTCTTGAGATACCCATACCTGGATAAGATATTGAGTTACCTCCTGATTATTTAGATTATGATGCTATGGTTCGTCATCAGTTTGTTGAGAGCAATGACCAGTCCCTCCAGTACCGACTAATCTTTGATAGACGACGCACCTATCACGTCGCTCTCCCTGCTCCCGCTTTATTTGACTTTCAGGCAAAGGGGAGATATTTTATAACCAGGGAGGAGGCGACCGAGTACGAAAGAAGGGCGGAGGCATCTCGCCTCCAAGCTGCAGCTCATCAGGCAATTGCCGCTGCATCTCAGTACGACTCCAGTTACAACTTTGGATATCCGCCAGGCCAACCGTGGCCATAGACCAACTTAGGCCAAAAGCCTAAGCTTGGGGAGTACGTATTTCTCACCGACATTACATTTATGTTCACACACTCATGCTAGTTTTCGATGCTCATACTTTTTCATTATATCATCCATGCTAGTTTATTTCCCTTTTATGGTTTCTTCTTGTGTGTTTGATAAACCTTAAGAAAAACAAAAAAATAGTTGGAGCTTTTAGTTAGTTCACTTTCTGTGCCTGTAATAGTAGTAATTAAAAAGAAAACCCAAAAATATTTCTCGTTCTTCTTTTGCTTGTCGGGAGCTTTCCCGTGTAAATAGTTTTGTTTCTTTTCTTTCGGGGTCGAGAGGAGAAGACCATAATGAAAATGTTGAGTGGCTCTCATATGCATTATTGTTGATCAAACGAAGAGCCCATATTACCTTGTCCTCTCTCTTGAATTGAATGCTTGCAGATTGCAGCTTAGTCCAATGCACGTGCACTATTATTATTATGCACACTATTCGGTCGTGCAAGTGAAAGGCAATAATGATGATTATATGATGAATTTATTGAGATGAGAAAAGCTGGTATGAACTCGACCTCTCTTGTTTTTGTAAATATGATTAGTTCATCGTTCCTGATTCAGCCTATTATGGAAGAAACGTATTTGCAATGACAATTAGAGATTGTAGTTGCTTATGACATGCTTAATTAGCTAGGAGCTTATAATAGTTTACCTTGCATGCCAACATGCTATTAAAATGGTTGTGATGTGGTATAATAGGGTGGTATCCTCTTTTGAATGATTCGAGTGGCTTGACTTGGCACATGTTCACGCATGTAGTTGAAACAAATCAACATAGCCTCTACGATATTTATGTTCATGGTGCATTATATCCTACTCATGCTTGCATTCGGTGTTGATTAATTTTAATGCATGTTCATGACTGTTGTCGCTCTCTAGCTGGTCGCCACCCAGTCTTTTCCTAGCCTTCACTTGTACTAAGCGGGAATACTGCTTGTGCATCCAATTCCATAAACCCCAAAGTTGTTCCATATGAGTCCACCATACCTACCTATATACGGTATCTACCCGCCGTTCCAAGTAAATTTGTATGTGCGAAACTCTAAACCTTCAAATAAACATTCTGTTGTATGCTCGAATAGCTCATGTATCACTACAAAAAAAGACACATCCGTGATATTTTGGGCCAAACGAAATTTTTTTCTGTCATACATATGACACTTCTATGACGATAATTGTGACAAAACCCGGTATCATCATAGATGTGGTGGGCTCCTACTTCTATGACAAAAAATCATGAAAGAAAATGGGCTTTTCATCCTGGGCAGACCAGAGACGCAGCTGCATGACATTCTTTGGGCCGTCCATGACGGAAAAAAACATGGTAGAAGCGAGGGCGAGGAAAATTTCGAGGAGTTCCCGGTTACGGTGGGAGGTCGGGGGCCGAGCGATGCGCGTTTCTCTCGTACACGTACGCGCATGTGTGTGAGGCGTTGGCTCTAACTGAACCCGAGCGAGGCGTTGGGCTCTAACTGAACCGAGCGATTGCACTACAGGCTACGCATTACTGAACCCGAGCGATCGATCGATGGCTGTTAACTGAACCCGATCGAGCGATTCCTTCGCTACTGCTGCTAACTGAAGCCGATCGATGCTGCCTCTGGGATGAACAGTGAGTGTTGCAGGGGGGTTTGGATGAACAGTGAGCCGTGGCGTTGCCTCTGGATGAACAGGACCCCGTGGTGTGGTGGAGGGCTGGATAAACAGTAGATGGTGGAGGGGTGGTTGAATAGGACCCCGTGGTGTGGAGGGCTGGATGAACAGTAGACGATGGAGGGGTGCCCGTGGAGGGGTGGTTGAACAGTAGCCGGTGGAGTAGCGCGCGGTGGAGGCTGGATGAACAGGAGCCCGTGGAGGCTGGAGGAGGTCGACGGTAGCCCGTGGAGGCTGTAGGAGGTCGATGGTGGAGATGAACAGTATCCCGTGGAGTGCCGTTTTGCGGTAAGCCACACCCCTCCCGACGAACAGGACCCCCGTTTCGACCGTAGCGCTCCAACACAAGTCCGTTTCGTCTGTTTTGCGGTACGCCACACCCCTCCCGATCAACAGGACGACCTTTTCGATAGTAGGAGGTTCATTTCGTCCGTTTTGCGGTATGCCACACCCCTCCTGATCAACAGGACCCCTGTTTCGAACGTAGGAGGTCCGTTTCCTCCATTTTGCGGTACGCCAGACCCCTCCCAATCAACAGGACCCCGTTCCAAATGTAGGAGGTCCGTTTCCTCCGTTGTGTGGTACGCCATGCCTCGTTTCCATCGCCTATTCCGTCCAAGCCCTCCCGATGAACATGACCACGCATTCCGTTCCGACCCAGCCGGTTGGCTCCCACGCGTTCCGTTGCCTCCCGGTGAACACGACGCATTCCGTTGCCTCCCCATGAACACGACGACGACGATGTTTCTCTATTCCGACCCAACCTTGTACACGAGCCCTGGCCGTACGTATGCGCGAGTAGGCGTTCGAGACCCTGCCCGTATGTACACATACGTGGCCGTATTTTCTTTCTTGCACCCTGGCCACTGTACGTACGTGTACATGCTACGTGCGCGCCTCTACTACGACACGTACGCGCCTCTACTACGACACATGCGCGCCTCTACATCCACCAGTATATATGTACGTACACGTTCGCAACCAGAATGACAACGCTACGTACGCTTTGACCAGGTGGGTCCCGACTATCAGGCACTTCCTTGCTTGCAAAGATGTAGCTGGTGGGTCCCAGCAGTCAGGGGGGTGAAGCTTTTTTTTGCCCGGACGCACTTCCTTGCGTGCGAAGATGTAACTGGTGGGTCCCAACAGTCAGCGGCAAACATTTTTTTCGCGAAATACGGTGGCCCGTCCGGTGGGTCCCTGCTGTCAGGTGGAGGAATAATTATTTTGCACGTAATAAGGAGGCACTTCCTTGCTGCGGCCGTGGACCCAACTGTCAGCCTCTCCACGTACAGTCCATGTCCGATGGAAGCCGTTCCTTGAGCACGTTGACCACGCCGCGCCGAGGACACCAGGGCGGTGGACAACGGTGAGGCCTAGGAAGGGGACGACGCGGAGCCGGGGAACACGCGGCTGTGGATGCCCACGCATAGAGCAGTACGAGGGTTCACTGGTTCGCTGCGGTGTGAGGCTGCCATCGCCGCATAATAACAGGGGGTGTGGGTGAGTAGAGGGATGGCCTGGCCAGCGGTGGGAGTAGTAGGGGGCGGTGAGGCCTCCATCGCATCGCAGCCGGCCACGGGAGGCAGCAGCACGAGGCACGACCGGCGCTGGTTTGGGCGGCTGGAGCAAGAAGACTAGAGGTTGAAGAAGCACTACGGCTGTTGGATGGACATCGTACGGTCACTGGAGCTAGAATCGTGCATATTGACTAAGTTGACAAAGCCCTCCATCCCCGTCAACTTCGTAGGCCCACAAGTCAGCCTGCCACTATACTGGTTCCCAGATAACATGGGGAGTATTCATTTTTTTGTGCGTAATAAGGAGGCACTTCCTTGCGTGCGAAGATATAGCTGGTGGGTCCGAGCTATCAGCGGCGGTAACATTTTTTTGCGAAATATAGAGGCCCTTTCGGTGGGTCCCTATTGTCATGTGGAGTGTAACACCATGAGAATCTTGCTACAGTAATCTCCCCCTAATGGTGGCCATGTCACCGTGATTAGTATGCAGCTTGCCACTTGTCCAAAATTGAAGTCAAATTCAAATTAAAATTTCAAGTGAAATTATTATTTCTTCGAGCTGAAAAAACTAAAATGTTTGAATATTAGTATAAATTCCCCTGATCAATATTCTTGTTGGGACCAGCATCATTTGGAACTTAAAAATTGCCCTTATCTATTTTTTGAATTGAGCAAACAACACTTAGTGGCTCCTTTAAATTCAAACTGAAAATAAAGCCTTTCAAAAATTATCTAAGACTCCGTGGATAGTTCCACGATATTGCAAAGTATTTATGAGGCAAGTTTCCTATGTAACAAAATTTATTTGAACCGAAAACAAAATACAAAATAGTGAGAAAAATATAAAACAGTAAATATAAGCGGGAAAAGGCCTAATAAGCAACTGCATGGGTGGGCACCATGTAGCTACAGTGCATTCGGCCCAAGCCCACCACGGCCTTTCTCCCTCCTCTCGCTAGGGAGAGGCAGAGGAGAGCGGTGGCGTGCATCCAGCCGCCATGGCTATGGATGGCCACCACGTGCCCTCCCCAGCCCTAGAAATACGCCCACGCGAAACCCTAGCTTGTCCTCTTGCAGTTCCCCCTTTTTCCCCATCGCCCCCTCCTCAACTGCTCTAATTCGAGCTCGAAAGCTCGCGCGGTGATCGTGCTCGTCATCACCGTTGTCACGGCCACTGTGGTCGTCGTCGTGGTAGAAGGCACTCAGTAGAACCGCCAGGACTAACTTCGTCCGTCCCGAGCACCGATTCGAGCAGAGGCGGCCCGTACATTCGCCATCGACCTCGTTTCCACCCCGTACGTCGTCGTCGTCGGTCGTCGATTGCCACCGCTCCGGTCCGCTGCCGTCCTCCCCGGGCACACCTATGGCTCCATGGTGAGCTTTTCCCCCAAATCCCCACTTTCCCTGCCTCGATCCGTTGCCGTTGAGGCCCGCCTTGTGCTCGACCGCCATGGCCTCCGAAGCCGTTCATGCGCGCTCGCCCGTCCCGGTCCGCGTCGGCGCCAGAACCTCGCGCCGCTGCGCGCCCGCACGCAAGCATCAGCGCATGCCCCGCGCCGCATCCACCTGCCTCTGGCTGTGCCTCGAGCGCAAGTGCCCACGCTTGCGGGTCTGCTGCTTGCGCTGCTCACTGCTTCTCTGTTGCTGCCGTCACCGTTTCTCTACTACTGCTCATTCTAGTTGTTGCTACTGTTGTTGCATGCCGCTGCCGCTGCTAGAACTACTGCTACTGCAGCTGGCTACTAGCCTACTACTACCGTTGGCCATGGCCATGGCCATGGCCGTGTGGGTGGTGTGGCCGGCGGTGCCACTAGATGTGAGGCCAGCTGTGTCTGTTTAGTTAGTAGTACTAATTAGGTTAGCTAGGTTAGTTGATTATTTAGTCTAGTGCGCCTATGGCATGTGGTCCCCTTTAATTAAGGTAGTTTTCATTTATTTACTTAGGTATAGTCTATGACATGTGGGCCACACACCCTGTTGACTGGTCAACTTTGACCTTAGACCTGCTGACAGTGCATGTTGACTCAGCCTCTGGACCCCACCTGTCATACTCAGTGGCTAGCTACTGCTGGGTATAAAATGATGTTCCACTGCTTAGATTCGAATTAATAATATTCCGAAAAATTCAAAAGGTCTTTAAAACTTTGGAAAATCATAGAAAAATATCCGTAACTCGGATGAAAATGTTTTATACATGAAAGTTGCTCAGAACGACGAGACGGATCCGAACACGCGGTCCGTTCGTTTGTCACACATCCCTAGAATAGCGAACATGCAACCTTTCCCCTCTGTTTCATCTGTCCGAAAATGCCTAACACCGGGGAAACAATCCCGGATGTTTTCCCCCTTCGTCGGTATCGTGTAGTGCCGCGTTAGAACACCCCTATCAATGCTTATTGATTCTCATGCATCTGTTTGCTTGTATATACTGTTTCTTCCCCCTCTTGTCCTTCGGTAGACCCTGAGACCGCTGATGATGCCGCTGTGATCGACTACGTCGACGAAACTTCTTCTTTTTCAGCAGAGCTTCCAGGCAAGCAAACCCTCGTTGATTATTCTGATATCGCCCATTTCTTTTGCCTCTCATGCTTGCATTAGAACTGCTACTGCTTTCTGTATGATCCTACTCTGATGGGTAGCCTCTTGTTGTTACCTGCTTTCATACCTTACCTGCTTATCCTAAACTGCTTAGCATAGGATGGTTAGAGATCCATCAGTGACCCCACCTTGTTCCAGTTACCTCGCTTTATGTTCGATGTATCGATCAACCTGATCGACGTCCAGGCCCCGACACCGCACATCACCCCCTAGTTGTACGACTCTGCAGAGTTACCATCGAGTGCCGAGGGTGGAACCTCTTACATCACTCCTGATGAGATCTCTGTAGTGTAGCTATACGGTCGAGGTCATCGAGGGTGATTTCCTCCTTAACCACTTCTGTTACGGATCTATCGTGTAACCCCTCAAGTGTGAACCTCGAGGGTGGATCCTCTTATGTTCACCTTGATGATTACATCGAATGGAATTCACCGGGGGTGATTTCTCGGGTTTTCCCCTTGATGTTTGGATACACGATTACTATGGTTACTATGACTTTACACTGAACCATGTTACTAAAGACGGGTCGGCCCTCAGGGCTACCCGCGCGGGCTTAATAGCGAGTGATGTGGAGATGGGTTGACCTGGAAGGTGCCCGCGAGATACTTATGAGGCGTGGCCGAGAATTCTTAGCCCTTGCCGCAAGTCCTTGAGAGACGAGGCGACGGGGTCACATCTTTCGTGAGTCTCCGCTTGTTACCGCGCGTTCCTAATCCACTACGATTTGGATATTTGATCCGAGGGGCCTCTGGCTTGATAGAACTAACCATCACGTGGGCATTGTATGGGCGTTCTACGTCGTATGCATCAGCCGAAGCTTATCAGACGTTAGCGACTAAGCCGCGCGCGCCGGGTTGGACTGGTAAGCTGCTGCCTTTTTAAGGAGGTAGCTAGGTCTGCTCACCGGCCGCCCATGCAGCGTGCAGGAGTTCCCGGGGCGATGGCCCAAGACCCTTGGGTCATAGGTTTAGTCCGGCATGCTGACCTCTCTATTAAACCTAGGTCGGGTTGCGGCATATTGTTTGGCCGAGGTCGGGCATGACCCAGGAAAGTGCGTCCGGCCGGAGTTAATCGAGCGTGGTGGGTAAGTTGGTGCACCACTGCAGGGAAGAAAACATCTATCGATAGCCCGTCCTACAATAACGGACACTTGGAGTTGTATCCCGATCGATACAACTAGAATTGGATACTTGAAATGAGACATGGATATGAGAAATGGATAGTATGGCTCTGGGATTGTTTTCTCGCAGGGAGTCGAGAAAGGATCTCTGGCCGAGGTTGATAACACTACTGCTACTTTACTTTATGCTACTCTACTCCCTCCTCTTGCTGCATGATGGTGGTTTCCAGAAGATGCCAGTCTTCGATAGGACTATCTTCTCCCCCTCTTGTTCTGGCATTCTGCGGTTAGTCAACAGATACTACCCCTTTCATTGATATTGATGCATATGTAGTGTAGATCCTTGCTTGCGAGTACTTTGGATGAGTACTCACGGTTGCTTTGCTCCCTCTTTTCCCCATTTTCCTTTCTTTCCGGATGTTGCAACCAGATGGTGGAGCTCAGGAGCCAGACGACACCATCGATGATTACTACTACACCGAGGGTGCCTTCCAGTACGTAGAGGCCGCCAACGACCAGGAGTAGTTAGGAGGCTCCTAGGCAGGAGGGCTTGCCTTTTCGATCGTTGTTGCTTTTGTGCTAGCCTTCTTAAGGAAAACTTTTCTAACTTATGTCTGTACTCAGATATGGTTGCTTCTGCTGACTCGTTTATATTCGAGCTTATGTATTCGATCCCTCGAGGCCCCTGGCTTGTAATATAAAGCTTGTATTATTTTATTTTTTAGTCTAGAGTCGTGTTGTGATATCTTCACGTGAGTCCTTGATCTTGATCATACACATTTGCATGTATCATTAGTGTACGATTGAATCGAGGGCGTCACAAGTTGGTATCAGAGCCGACTGCCTGTAGGATTCCCCTTTCCAACTCCTTGGCCGAAGTTGAGTCTAGAAACTGATAACTGTTTTACTAACTTGGCTGTGTGGCTTACGGTCCCACGTCGCCATTGGGTGGTGTTAGGATCTTTTACTCCTCATCTATACTTTGGGACTCTGATCTCTCGTCTATTCGGGTTAAACATTTTACTAACTCTGATATCAGGTTCTCGTACCCACTTCCTCCCCGAGAGACCCTGACTCCAGATGATTGCTTGGTGCATTGAAGGATTCCGAAGATACCCTCCGATGTTCTCTCGAGACTTTGTGCCATCGCTATTGCAATTCCCTTCCAAGGCTAAAACCCTATGGATTACCATGTACACTTTCCATTCATACAATAATTCCCCGTTGATATTGTATTACAAGATACCCCGAAATTCTCTCTTTTGTTCCAAGAATCCTTTGTGCCTACGGCCTTGCAGTTCTTTGACACCTGAATACCACTACGGATAATTTCTCGCATTTATCGAGTATCCGCTTATCCTTAGTTGATTTATGTACTTCACAAAAGTCTTCGTAATACCATTCGTTCTTGTGAAAAATCCTCAACAGCCTATTGTTCTTGAATTTCTTGCCTGCATGCATTATGGTTAATACCATAAGTCTAGTAATCTTATTGTCATCCTTTGTCTTTATCATTTTGAGTCCATTCATACAATATGTTGCGAATGCTCGCAATCGTCAATCAGATCCTATAATTCATCCTTCCGGTTCAGACGTCATATTAACATGTGCTGGATCTCGACCAATCAAAGCGCCGTCGATTGTACCCCTAAGGCTATTCTACCTATCCATCCCTAATCAGAGCATTGCTTCTGATCCCTTGTCTTGGAATTCATAATTCCTTCGCAATTGAGCTTTGAGTTAGTCAGTTGTTTCTATAATATGATCTCCTTGCATTCTTTCTCCCTCTGGTTGAGTACTGAAGCTCACATCAGATCCCTTGTGGACCATCAGACCCCTTTTTTGGATTTTATCCGACAACGTCCTTCATATTCAATAAGCTTGTGAGCCTTTCCTCGGATACATAATGCTTTTGGTAAATTGTATCCTCTACTTTCTCAAGCATGCTTTATTACCGATCTTGTGTTATTTATTCTTGAAATTTATGATATATGTTCCTAAGATGCCTCGATGGGTTGAACATATGCCTTCCCTAATCTGTGTGAACTTGAAAGTTATGCGGGTTTTACTCTACTGGCTTTTCGTCAGATAAAATTTCAATACTACAACTTCATCAAGAGCGAAAAGTAAAATGAAAGGTTATGCATTGTAGAAGTGGGAGTCGACCCTGAACCTTTGTGTTCATGCCCACGGACACGGTGTGGAACTTATCATGAAAGCTTCTTGCAAGGTTTAGTCATTTGAATAATTCCTCCAGTATCGTAAATTGGATCCCTTGGAGTTATGGTTCCGACCATATTTCCTCCTTCATCCCATTTACTGGGTAAGTTAAAATTACTTATCCTTTGCAAATCATTTCCCCCGTCCAACCTCTACTCCGATTTACCTTCTGGCATTACACCTAGTACTTGATACTGAGAAGCTTTATACCCCATCACATCATTCCTAGCCTGATCGGCTATATTTTTATCATGTCAACTTTTTAACTATGCTACCTGGTCCTTATGCCCGGAGCAACTTCTGGCGATGAGCTAAGCTTACGCCGATCTTCCTCATCTCATCATTTCACCTCGAACAACAAGCTTGACTTTGAGCTTGTGTCGAATCTGTGGTTCTCATAGCCTTTCACTTCATCCTTCCTTTTCTGCTCGATGGCATCTTCATGGATTCTCTCGATAAAATTTGTCTTGATCATCGTCAACACTTTGGCTTCTTCAGAGATGTCAATTGAATTCATGGCTAGTAATACCATCCTTACCTCTTGATGATTTGTGTCAGCATCAACAACATTCTTGTCTTCCCCCCAACACAAACCCGATCATATTAATTTTGGGGATACGTCCTTTTTGACATGTCGATGGATTGCTACTGAATCCATCGGCCACCTCCTCATCTTTTCCCTGATAAAATAACATGATATGTTCTAGAAATTCCCGATGGATCCATTGTGAATCCAAGGTTCGACCTTTACCTGATGACCATGTCAATGCTATCCCAAAGCATGATTGTGGTACTCAAACGTCAACAAGAACATTGGAAGCATAATGCTAAATGCTTCTTGTTCATTTATCCAAACACCGTTGTACGTGTAACATCATGAATTCCCTCACCCCTTTACCTAATTTGTTATCTACTTACTATCCTGTCATGGATATCATCCTCTCCTTGTCCTTGGGAAGGATATACTCCTGATAATTGTGTTTAAACACATTTTCCTTTCCATTGTTCTGATTATTATACTAACCATATTTTTCCTTTCCATTATTTTGTTTAACCTTTCCGTTAAACTAATTTATCTCAGTAGAGATAATTTCCTGCTTAGGTAAACACCTCAATGTACAACTCTGTCAGTAAATACCCTGTTACTATTGTTGTTGACATTCCGATAGACACAGATGGATGAAAACCTTGCCTATTGGTCTGCCTCGTTCAACAAGCAGGAAAATGGTTCTCTTCGTCCATTGCCCTTGGTACCGATTTTGTTGCCAACATAACTAGCAGGCTATGCTCTGACCTGCCTTGCTATCATGACTATGCAAGATATCACCGCTCTTCCTACTCTTAACCCACATGGTGGGCCCATAACCCACAGTTCCACAGGATCTAAACCTGACTCTCTTATACATCCCTGTTTCCAAATATTATTCCTCACACTTGGCTTCGTATGTAATTCATGAGCCACCTTCCGAGGGATTATCAATTCTGGTAACAAACACAATACGTATTACCGTTGCTCTATACCCCCCTTTCACACTCCGCTTCAGGCAACGAACGAACACCTATCCGCTTGAAGCTTCTAATTGCACCTTCTTACTTGCTGTTGGTATTTTCTCAAGTTTCATAAATTCGAGAGTTCCTCTCCGCCACCATCCCTGATGTTATCTACCAGATAAGCAACCTTATAGAGGGCCGTTCTTCTGAAGTTACGCCCCTTGTCTTTTCCGTAAGAACGATGAAGATCCTGATGGAAGAATGATAACTTCGTCATGATGACCTAGAGCAGAGGGTTGAAGACAGCAACGAGAGGGATCAACATCTTGAGAAGTGCAACTCAGGACGAGAAGGTCCGCTAGAAATTCGTAACCATAACTTTCCCGCTCACTCTACATCTTAAATCTTGGGACAAGATTTCTTGTAGGGGAGGAGATTTGTAACACCCCGAGAATCATGCTGCAGTAATCTCCCCCTAATGGTGGCCATGTCACCGTGATTACTATGCAGCTTGCCACTTGTCCAAAATTGAAGTCAAATTCAAATTAAAATTTCAAGTGAAATTATTATTTCTTCAAGCGGAAAAAACTAAAATGTTCGAATATTATTATAAATTCTCCTGATCAATATTCATGGTGGGACCAGCATCATTTGAAACTTCAAAATTGCCCTTATCTATTTTTGAATTGAGCAAACAACACTTAGTGGCTCCTTAAAATTCAAACTGAAAATAAAGCCTTTCAAAAATTATCTAAGACTCCGTGGATAGTTCCACGTTATTGCAAAGTATTTATGAGGCAAGTTTCCTATGTAACAAAATTTATTTGGATCGAAAACAATATACAAAATAGTGAGCAAAATATAAAACAGTAAATATAAGCGGGAAAAGGCCTAATAAGCTACTGCGTGGGTGGGCTCTATGTAGCTACAGTGCATTCGGCCCAAGCCGACCACGACCTTTCTCCCACCTCTCGCTAGGGAGAGGCAGAGGAGAGCGGTGGCGTGCATCCAGCCGCCATGGCTATGGATGGCCACCACGTGCCCTCTCCAGCCCTACAAATACGCCCACGCGAAACCCTAGCTTGTCCTCTTGTAGTACCCCCTTTTTCCCCATCGCCCCCTCCTCAACCGCTCTAATTCAACCTCGAAAGCTCGCGCGGTGATCGTGCTCATCATCACCGTTGTCGCGGCCACCGTGGTCGTCGTCGTGGGAGAAGGCACTCAGTAGAACCGCCACGACTAACTTCGTCCGTCCCGAGCACTGATTCGAGCAGAGGCGGCCCGTACATTCGCCATCGACCTCGTTTCCACCGTGTATGTCGTCGTCGTCTCTCGTCGATTGCCACCGCTCCGGTCCGCCCCCGTCCTCCCCAGGCATACCTACGGCTCCACGATGAGCTTTTCCCCAAATCCCCACTTTCCCTGCCTCGATCTGTCGCCGTTGAGGCCCGCCTTGTGCTCGACCGCCATGGCCGCCGAAGCCGTTCCTGCGCGCTCGCCCGTCCTGGTCTGCATCGGTGCCAGAACCTCGCGCCGCTGCGCGCCCGCACACAAGTATCCGCGCATACCCCGCGCCGCATCCACCTGCCTCTGGTTGCGCCTCGAGCATGTGTGCCCACGCCTGCGGGCCTGCTGCTTGCGCTGCTCACTGCTGCTCTGTTGCTGCCGTCACCATTGCTCTACTACTGCTCGTGCTAGTTGTCGCTACTGCTGTTGCATGCTGCTGCCGCTGCTAGAACTACTGCTACTGCAGCCAGCTACTAGCCTACTACTACCGTTGGCCATGGCCATGGCCATGGCCGTGTGCGTGTGTGTGGTCGGCGGTGCCACTAGATGTGAGGCCGGCCGTGTCTGTTTAGTTAGTATTACTAATTAGGTTAGCTAGGTTAGTTGATTGTTTAGTCTAGTGCACCTATGGCATGTGGTCCCCTTTAATTAAGGTAGTTTTCATTTATTTACTTAGGTATAGTCTATGACATGTGGGCCACACGCCCTATTGACCGGTCAACTTTTACCTTTGACCTGCTGACTCTGCATGTTGACTCAGCCTCTGGACCCCACCTGTCATACTCAGTGGCTAGCTACTGCTGGGTATAAAAAGATATTCCACAGTTTAGATTCGAATTAATAATATTCCGAAAAATTCAAAAGGTCTTTAAAACTTTGGAAAATCATAGAAAATTATCCGTAACTCGAATGAAAATGTTTTATACATGAAAGTTGCTCAGAGCGACGATACGGATCCGAATACGTGGTCCTTTCATCTGTCACAAATCCCTAGAATAGCGAACATGCAACCTTTCCCCTATGTTTCATCTGTTCAAAAATGCCTAACGCCGGGAAACATTCCCGGATGTTTTCCCCCTTCGTCGGTATCGTGTAGTGCCGCGTTAGAACACCCGTAGCGATGCTTATTGATTGTCATGCATTTGTTTGCTTGTATTTATTGTTTCTTCCCCCTCTTCTCCTTCGGTAGACCCCAAGACCGCTGATGATGCCACTGTGATCGACTACGTCGACGAAACTTCTTCTTTTTCAGCAGAGCATCCAGGCAAGCAAACCCTCCTTGAGCATTCCGATATCGCCCATTTCTTTCCCTCTCATGCTTGCATTAGAACTGCTACTGCTTTCTGTAAGATCCTACTCTGATGCATAGCCTCTTGTTGTTACCTGCTTTCATACCTTACCTGCTTATCCTAAACTGCTTAGCATAGGTTGGTTAGAGATCCATCAGTGACCCCACCTTGTTCCAGTTGCCTCGCTTTATGTTCGATGTATCGATCAACCTGATCGACGTCCAGGCCCCGACACCGCACATCACCCCCTAGTTGTACGACTCTGTAGAGTTACCATCGAGTGCCGAGGGTGGAACCTCTTACATCACTCCTGATGAGATCTCTGTAGTGTAGCTATACGGTTGAGGTCATCGAGGGTGATTTCCTCCTTAACCACTTCTGTTACGGCTCTATCGTGTAACCCCTCAAGTGTGAACCTCGAGGGTGGATCCTCTTATGTTCACCTTGATGATTACATCGAATGGAATTCACCGGGGGTGATTTCTCGGGTTTTCCCCTTGATGTTTGGATACACGATTACTATGGTTACTATGACTTTACACTGAACCATGTTACTAAAGACGGGTCGGCCCTCAGGGCTACCCGCGCGGGCTTAATAGCGAGTGATGTGGAGATGGGTTGACCTGGAAGGTGCCCGCGAGATACTTATGAGGCGTGGCCGAGAATTCTTAGCCCTTGCCGCAAGTCCTTGAGAGACGAGGCGACGGGGTCACATCTTTCTTGAGTCTCCGCTTGTTACCACGCTTTCCTAAACCACTACGATTTGGATATTTGATCCGAGGGGCCTCTGGCTTGATAGCACTAACCATCACGTGGGCATTGTATGAGAAATATACATCGTATGCATCAGCCGAAGCTTATCAGACGTCAGCAACTGAGCGGCGCGCCAGGTTGGACTGGTAAGCTCCTACCTTTTTAAGGAGGAAGCTAGGTCTGCTCACCGGCCGTCCACGCAACGTGCCGGAGTTCCCGGGGCGATGGCCCAAGACCCCTGGGTGCATAGGTTTAGTCTAGCGTGCTAACCTCTCTATTAAGCCAAGGTCGGGTTGCGGCGTATTGTTTGGCCGAGGCCGGGCATGACCCAGGAAAGTGTCCGATCGGAGTTAATCGAGCGTGGTGGGTAAGTTGGTGCACCCCTGCAGGGAAGAAAACATCTATCGATAGCTTGTCCTACAGTAACAGACACTTGGAGATGTATCCCGATCGATACAACTAGAATTGGATACTTGAGATGAGACATGGATATGAGAAATGGATAGTATGGCTCCGGGATTGTTTTCTCGCAGGGAGTCGAGAAAGGATCTCTGGCTGAGGTTGATAACACTACTTCTACTTTAATTTATGCTACTCTACTCCCTCCTGTTGCTGCATGATGGTGGTTTCCAGATGATGCCAGTCTTCGATAGGACTAGCTTCTCCCCCTCTTATTCTGGCATTCTGCAGTTAGTCCACAGATACTACCCCTTTCATTGATACCGATGCATATGTAGTGTAGATCCTTGCTTGCGAGTACTTTGGATGAGTACTCACGGTTATTTTGCTCCCTCTTTTTCCCCTTTTCCTTTCTTTCCGGATATTGCAGCCAGATGGTGGAGCTCAGGAGCCAGACGACACCACCGACGATTACTACTACACCGAGGGTGCCTTCCACTATGTGGAGGACACCGACGACCAGGAGTAGTTAGGAGGCTCCTAGGCAGAAGGCCTTCCCTTTTCGATCGTTGTTACTTTTGTGCTAGCCTTCTTAAGGCAAACTTGTCTAACTTATGTCTGTACTCAGATATGGTTGCTTCCGCTGACTCGTTTGTATTCGAGCTTATGTATTCGAGCCCTCGAGGCCCTTGGCTTGTAATATAAAGCTTGTATTATTTTATTTTTGTGTCTAGAGTCGTGTTGTGATATCTTCCCGTGAGTCCTTGATCTTGATCGTACACATTTGCGTGTATGATTAGTGTACGATTGATTCGAGGGCGTCACATGGAGGAATCATTATTTTGCGTGTAATAAGGAGGCATTTCCTTGCGTGCGGCTGTGGACCCAGCTGTCGGCCTCTCCACGTACAGTCCACTTCAGATGCATGTCAATCCGTTGACCATGTTGACCACGCCGCGCCGAGAGCACCAGGGCGGTGGATGACGGCGAGGCCTAGGAAGGGAATGACACGGAGGCAGGGAAGACTCGGCAATTGTTTCCCATGTGGAGGGGAGTACGACCATACGAGGGTTTATTGGTTCGTCTGCCGTCGTCGGAGAAAAACAACAGGTGTGGTGAGTAGAGGAATGGCTAGGCCAGCGATGGGAGTATGGTGGGGCGGTGAGGCCTGCGCGGCAGCACAGCCGGCTGCGGGGAGGAGGGAGCAGGCAGTCCCGCCGGCGCTTGTTTGAGAGGCTGGAGCAGGAAGAGCAGAGATTGAAGAAGCACGACGGCCGTTCGATGGACATCCAACAGTCACTGCTTGTGCGTCAACCTTTTTTTAGGAAAGCCTCAAATCTGTGGAAAACAACATACAGCCCATCTGCCATTATTTCTAATAATTTACAGTCCATTTGCTAATTCTTAAGGTTTTTTTGGAGCCCATATTCTTTTTGTTAGCATTACAGCCCATATTGTGGCCACGGTTAAAAAATTATATGAAATTTTGCATATTTCGGTGTAGTCCGAAATGTTTTTAATCCCAAAATTTCGAATCACATTCAAACTAATTTTAAAAATAAATATATATCAATTTAAAATTCAACAAATTCTCCACACATAAAAATTGATGTAATTTAAAATCTCAAAATGAAAAAAAGATATTTGAAACTAATTGCCAGTTTGATGTGTTTTAAAAATGTACAGTCAATTTCTCATTACTGATGGGCCATTTTCTCGGCCAGCTGAATGAAAGCTCTCCTCGTCTTGAAAGATTTGCAGCCCAACAGGCCTGACAAAGCGACTTACTTGGCAAATCACAAAAAAACTGGGCTGTGGCCATGGACCCAGCTGTCAGCCTCTCCACGTACAGTACTCTTCCGATGGAAGTTGTTCCTTGACCATGTTTACCACGCCGTGCGGAGAGCTCCAAGCGGTGGACGATGGCGAGGCCCAGGAAGGGGACGACGCGGAGCCGGGGAAGACCCGGCAGTGGAAGCCCGCGCGGAGAGGAGTATGAGGGTTCACAGGTTCGGTTGCAGTGTGAGGCTGCCGTCGCCGCAGGGCCTGGCCAGCCATGGGAATAGTAGGCGGCGGTGAAGCCGCGGCAGCACAGCCGACCACGGGAGGCAGGAGCATGCGACACGACCGGCGCTGCTTTGGGAGGCTGGAGCAAGAAGACCAGAGGTTGAAGAAGCACTACGGCCATTGGATGGACATCGTACGGTCACTGGAGCTAGAATCGTTCATATTGACTAAGTTGACAAAGCCCTCCGTCCCCGTCAACTTAGTAGGCCCACAAGTCAGCCTCCCACAATGGTGGGTCCCAGCTAGCAGTGGGTATTCATTTTTTGTGCGTAATAAGGAGGCACTTCCTTGAGCGCGAAGATATAGCTGGTGGGTCCGACATGTCAGCGGGGGGAACGTTTTTTTCTTGAAATATAGAGGCCCTTCCGGTGGGTCCCAGCTGTCAGGTGGAGGAATCATTATTTTACGCGTACAGTCCACGGCCGATGGATGTCATTCGTTGACCACGTTGACCAGGCCGCGCAGAGAGCACCATGGCGGTGGACGACGGCGAGGCCTAGGAAGGGAAGGACACGGAGCCGGGGAAGACTCTGCAATGGTTTCCCTCGCGGTGGGGAGTACGAGGGTTTACTGGTCCGGCTGCCGTCGCCAGAAAATAACAGGAGGTGTGTGTGAGTAGAGGAATGGCCTGGCCAGCAATGAAGTAGGGTGGGGCAATGCGGCCTGTCCGGCAGCATAGCCGGCCACGGGAGGCGGGAGCAGGCAGTCCCACCAGAGCTGGTTTGGGCGGCTGGAGCAAGAAGATCGGATATTGAAGAAGCAGCCAGGATCGTTTGTGGACTAAGTTGACAAAGCCAAAGTACACGTCAACCTAGTAGACCCACAAGTCAGCCTCCAAATCTGTCCCAAGCAGCATACAGCTCGAAATTTCTAGCCGGATTCAAATTAATTTTAAATCTAAATATACCTTAATTTAAATTCAATGAAATTTTACCCGCACAAAAACAATGAAATTTAAAATATCAAAATCCAAAAGAAAACGGTATTTTGGAACTAATTGCCTGTGTTGCTGTATTTGTTCATTTTACAGCCCATTTATTATTATTTATAGCCAATTTCTTATTACTTATAGCCCATTTTCTGGGCAAAATGCATCCCTCCTAGTCTTGAAAGATTTCCGGCCCAACAGGGCGTAGAAAAGCAAGTAGGCCTACGTTGGTTATTCTGCAAAAAACAAAATAGCTGGCTAGCCATTTTCAGAAAGGAAAATAACAAACTGGGCTGGTCATGTGCTAAACATATGAAATAAAAGCCTGGGCTAGACGGGCCACGGGTCCCACACAACCGAGTTGATACCCTTCTCCGTCCCGAAAAAACAAAATTACTGCGCGCGCTGCTGAGTCCCTACTATCATCCTCACCATGTACAGTCATCTCCTTATTCCACTCGGTTGTTGACCATGTTGACAACACCGGAGGGCGGTGCCGCGGTGAGCGAACCAAGGCGAAGCACGATGGTGAGGCCTCGGACGGAAACGAACAGGAGCCAGGGAAGATCACAGCCAGCCATGGGAGGCGAGAGCAGGCGGTCCCGCTGACGCTGGTTTGGCTTTGGCGGCTCGAGGAAGAAGAGACTGAAGAAACGCGACAGACGTTGAATGTCAATCCAATGGTCAAGGTTGGCACAATCGTTTGTTGACTAAGCGGACACCAAGTAGCATACTTTTTTATATATAGAAAGAAAATCAAAGAATTGGGAAGGCGTACAGAACAAGCTAGTGTACCAGTAAAGAGACGTTGCCAGATTTTAGAAAAAAGAAAGACATGCTCCTGTAGCTGGTTCGAATCCAAACCTAGACTATGACTATATATGGTGCTATGCTACTCTGCAAGTAATGAAACTGACATATCCAACGTTCGCTTCTCCTCTTCTCTACTTACTCTGCCTAGCATCAGAAGCTCTAGCCGCAGTAACCATGTCCGCTGGCTGCTCGTCCACCTGCTCTTCGACAGGCAACAACCAGATATGCGCCGAGTTGATGGGGATCGTAGTAGAAATTAAAATTTTTCTACGCATCACCAAGATCAATCTATGGAATAATCTAGCAACGAGGGGAAGGAGAGTGCATCTACATACCCTTGTAGATCGCTAAGCGGAAGTGTTGCAAGAACGCGGATGAAGGAGTCGTACTCGCAGCAATTCAGATCACGGTTGATTCCGATCTAAGCGTCGAACAACGGCGCCTCCGCGTTCAACACACGTGCAGCCTGGTGACGTCTCCCACGCCTTGATCCAGCATGGGGAGAAGGAGAGGTTGGGGAAGACTCCGTCCAGCAGAAACACGACGGCATGGTGGTGAAGGAGGAGCGTGGCAATCCTGCACGGCTTCGCCATGCACCGCGGGAGAGGAGGAGGAATTGGGAGAGGGGGAGGGATGCGCCAGAACTTGGGTGCGGCTGCCCTCCCACCCCCTCACATATATATAGGGGCAAGGGAGAGGGGGGCCGGCCCCTCAGATCCAATCTGAGGAGGGGGCGGCGGCCAGGGGGTTTGCCTTGCCCCCCTAGGCAAGGGGGCGCCCCCCTTTTAGGGTTCCCCCCAAACCCTAGGCGCATGGGCCCTAGGGGGGAGGCGCCCAGCCCACTAAGCGGCTGGTCCCTCTGCACACACAGCCCATAGGGCCCTCCGGGGCAGGTGGACCCTCCCGGTGGACCCCCGGAACCCCTTCGGTGGTCCCGGTACTAAAGGAAATATGCCCTAGAGGCAATAATAGTGTCATTATTATATTTCCTTATATCATGATAAATGTTTATTATTCATGCTAGAATTGTATTATCCGGAGACATAATACTTGTGTGAATACATAGACAAACTAAAAGTCACTAGTATGCTTCTACTTGACTAGCTCGTTAATCAAAGATGGTTATGTTTCCTAACCATAGACATGTGTTGTTATTTGATTAACAAGATCACATCGTTAGGAGAATGATATGATTGACATGACCCATTCCATTAGCTTAGCACCCGATCGTTTAGTATGTTGCTATTGCTTTCTTCATGACTTATACAGGTTCCTATGACTATGAGATAATGCAACTCCCGTTTGCTGGAGGAACACTTTGTGTGCTACCAAATGTCACAACGTAACTGGGTGATTATAAAGGTGCTCTACAGGTGTCTCCAAAGGTACATGTTGTGTTGACGTATTTTGAGATTAGGATTTGTCACTCTGATTGTCGGAGAGGTATCTCTGGGCCCTCTCGGTAATGCACATCACCTAAGCCTTGCAAGCAATGCAACTAATGAGTTAGTTGCGAGATGATGTATTATGGAACGAGTAAAGAGACTTGCCGGTAACGATATTGAACTAGGTATTGAGATACCGACGATCAAATCTCGGGCAAGTAACATACCGATGAGAAAGGGAACGACGTATGTTGTTATGCGGTCTGACCGATAAAAGATCTTCGTAGAATATGTAGGAACCAATATGAGCTTCCAGGTTCTGCTATTGGTTATTGACCGGAGATGTGTCTCGGTCATGTCTACATTGTTCTCGAACCCGTAGGGTCCACACGCTTAAGGTTTCGATGACAGTTATATTATGAGTTTATTGGTTTTGATGTACCGAAGTTAGCTCGGAGTCCCGGATGTGGTCACGGACATGACGAGGAGTCTCGAAATGGTCGAGACATAAAGATTGATATATTGGACGACTATATTCGGACACCGGAAGTGTTCCGGGTGATTCTGGAGAAAACCGGAGTGCCGGAGGGTTACCGGAACCCCCCCCGGGAGAAGTAATGGGCCATATGGGCCTTAGTGGAGAGAGAGAAGGGCAGCCAGGGTGGGCCGCGCGCCTCCTCCCCCCTGTTCCGAATTGGACTAGGAGAGGGGGGGCGGCGCCCCCCTTTCCTTCTCCCTCCCCACTTCCTTCCCCCTCCTAGTAGGAGTCCTACTCCTACTAGGAGGAGGACTCCTCCTTGGCGCGCCATAGGGCCGGCCGGCCTCCTCCCCTTGCTCCTTTATATACGGGGGCAGGGGGCACCCCTAGACACACAAGTTGATCCACGTGATCGTTTTCTTAGCCGTGTGCGGTGCCCCCTTCCACCATAATCCTCGATAATATTGTAGCGGTGCTTAGGCGAAGCCCTGCGTAGAACATCAAGATCTTCACCACGCCGTCGTGCTGATGGAACTCTTCCCCGACACTTTGCTGGATCAGAGTCCGGGGATCGTCACCGAGCTGAACGTGTGCTAAAACTCGGAGGTGCCATAGTTTCGGTGCTTGATCGGTCGGGCCGTTAAGACGTACGACTACATCAACCGCGTTGTAATAACGCTTCCGATGTTGGTCTACAAGGGTGCATAGATCACACTCTCCCCTCTCGTTGCTATGCATCACCATGATCTTGCGTGTGCATATGAATTTTTTTGAAATTACTACGTTCCCCAACAGTGGCATCCGAGCCTAGGTTTTATGTGTTGATGTTATATGCACGAGTAGAACACAAGTGAGTTGTGGGCGATATAAGTCATACTGCTTACCAGCATGTCATACTTTGGTTCGGCGGTATTGTTGCATGAAGCGGCCCAGACGGACATTACGCGTACGCTTACGCGAGACTGGTTCTACTGATGTGCTTTGCACACAGGTGGTTGGCGGGTGTAAGTTTCTCCAACTTTAGTTGAACCGAGTGTGGCTACGCCCGGTCCTTGCAAGGTTAAAACATCACCAACTTGACAAACTATCGTTGTGGTTTTGATGCGTAGGTAAGATTAGTTATTGCTTAAGCCCGTAGCAGCCACATAAAAATTGCAATAACAAAGTAGAGGACGTCTAACTTGTTTTTGCAGCGCATGTTGTGATGTGATATGGTCAAGACATGATGCTAAATTTTATTGTATGAGATGATCATGTTTTGTAACCAAGTTATCGGCAACTGGCAGGAGCCATATAGTTGTCGCTTTATTGTATGCAATGCAATTGCGCTATAATGCTTTACTTTATCACTAAGCGGTAGCGATAGTCGTGGAAGCATAAGATTGGCGAGACGACAACGATGCTACGATGGTGATCAAGGTGTCGCGCCGGTGACGATGGTGATCATGATGATGCTTCG
Organism: Triticum urartu; assembly: GCF_003073215.2. NCBI lineage: Eukaryota > Viridiplantae > Streptophyta > Magnoliopsida > Poales > Poaceae > Triticum > Triticum urartu. The sequence goes on from NC_053023.1 coordinate 613,785,970, forward strand.
GAGATGGAGATCACAAGCACAAGATGATGATGACCATATCATATCACTTATATTGATTGCATGTGATGTTTATCTTTTATGCATCTTATCTTGCTTTGATTGATGGTAGCATTATAAGATGATCTCTCACTAAATTTCAAGATAAAAGTGTTCTCCCTGAGTATGCACCGTTGCCAAAGTTCGTCGTGCCCAGACACCACGTGATGATCGGGTGTGATAAGCTCTATGTCCATCTACAACGGGTGCAAGCCAGTTTTGCACACGCAGAATACTCAGGTTTAACTTGACGAGCCTAGCATATGCAGATATGGCCTCAGAACACTGAGACCGAAAGGTCGAGCATGAATCATATAGTAGATATGATCGACATAGCGATGTTCACCATTGAAAACTACTCCATTTCACGTGATGATCGGTTATGGTTTAGTTGATTTGGATCACGTGATCACCTAGAAGATTAGAGGGATGTCTTTCTAAGTGGGAGTTCTTAAGTAATATGATTAATTGAACTTAAATTTATCATGAACTTAGTACCTGATAGTATCTTGCTTGTTTATGTTTGATTGTAGATAGATGGCCCGTGTTGTTGTTCCGTTGAATTTTAATGCGTTCTGTTGACACCAGATTTTGGCATGGTTAAGAATCCGGGTTCGTATGCAAAAGTTAGAGGCAACACTTCGCGGGCCGGCCCTGAGTGGGAAAGAAAACTCTTGTCGGGGTGGAAACCTTGTCAGAGAGGAACCCTGGCCGGAGTACAAACCTTGCCGGAGTAAAACCCTTGCCGGAGTACAAACCTTGCCGGAGTGAACCTTGTCAGAGAGGAACCCTGGCCGGAGTACAAACCTTGCCGGAGTACAAACCTTGCCGGAGTGAAACCCTTGCCGGAGTACAAACCTTGCCGGAGTGAAACCCTGCCGGTGTGAAAGCTTGCCGGATAGAAACATTGTCGGTGTGGAAAGCTTACTCGGATGGAAAACTTGCCGGGTTGGAGGCTGTGATAGTCAATCGGATGAGAAGTTGAAGATGGGCTCAAAAGGTTTCAGATGATCTCGGATGGAAAAACGTTCAACATGAAAGTTGTTCGTCTCGTCGAAACGATCGATTTTGATATAAAGATCGTCCCAATCCGAATTCGTATGCAAAAGTTACGGCCGCTACAAGATGCTGCTACAGTAGATGGCCGGACACTCGGGAGGCAACCCTCCGGATTCCATATTTTTCTACTGTAGGCCGGACACTCCGGGCATGTCCATCCGGGGTTTGGTTTTTTCTGCTGCAGACTTCGGAAAACAGCCAAAAACTCTCTCAAGATGGCCTGTAATAAAAAAACGTTCAACATGAAAGTTGTTCGTCTCATCGAAACGGTCAAGATTGCTTTTGGGCACGTTTTCATCCGAGATCGTTTACTTCCTCAAAAGTGAACCGCAAGGTGCTGCCAGGTTGTAAGCCGAACAGTTTTGGAAAGTCCGGATTCCGAGTTGGACCCAAACTAGGGTTTTGGACGTGAATTCTAACCTTTCCTTGCACGGAAAGTCCATCCGCCTCTTATATACCCAAGGGGTGATGGCCGATTGAACAACACACAATCGAACAAACACATCTACTACTTTTTCGTGTTCATCTACTTTTTATCTCTCCTTTGTATCTTTCTTCTCGTTCTTCGCTAGTTCTTCATGCTGGACGGCTACGGATCCACGAGGCTCTAGGGGCGAGCGAATCGACCTGGAGCAGCCCATAGCCGCCGCGAGCCCTGACGGGGTCCCTCCCGGGCAAACGGGGCTTCGGGTCTACAAAAGCATCTGCTAGCTGTCCTACGTATCACGCTGCCAGTCAGATCTCCTCCGACGCGAGCTGCGGTGCATCACCCCCGGCGTCGAGGGTACACGGTGACGTGTTCGTGTGCGAACACACTTTTTGGCGACTCCGCTGGGGACGAAGTTTCGAATGGTCTCTGGCCCGTTCTTGCTACAAAGAGATCGTCATCAAGTTGCTGAAATCTACAAAGGTAATATGAATACCGAATTCCCCTTTGTAGATGCAAATAATTCATATGTTGTTGTTGGATCACCTAATGAGCATAATGTATCGGCTAGCCCTAGTTTTATCAATCATGCATCTAATTATGCGCAAGGGCCGATGCAAAACAATTTTCATGTTTCAAATTCTTATGATTTTAGCAACGTACAACATATGTATCCAAACTCTCATGCATCGGCAACCCCACAAATCCATATGCCGATGAACAACATGATGGGTTTGGTTAATCAATTTGAAACACCTCATGTTAAAATTTCCAATAGCATACAAGAAAGTGTTTCACCTTTTTATTCATCGGCAACTGATTTGCAATATGTGAATCCAACCTTGCCAATGGATGGGAGAATTGGCCATTCTACTACTAGTTATTCGGCCAGTTACTCTCAACCATCATATGCTACACCTCATGTTAGTAATTTTTCAGCACCGTATGCAACTGTAGATGTTCATAATTCGGCCCCGCATCTTCATGGTCACAGCCGAATAAATGAAAATTTTACAGGAACACATGTGCCATCATCAAATACTGTAGCATATAATGCATACTCTACGCAATTCAAGAATTTCGGTAACACTCACAAATCATTACCGAAAGAATCTGAAAGTGTTGCGGAGCAATCCCTTCCAGAAGCGGTTGTGGCTGCATTAAGAAAGAGCTTGGCACAAAACAAGAGGATTAGTGCTCTTTGCCTTGAACAATATGAAAAGGGGTTGTTTCCTGATTATGCTGCAATAAAAGCTAGAGTTTTACAAGAAGATGAATCTTTGCCAATTGATAAAATTGGCAAGCAAAAATATGGTTTTACAACAATGCATATGCCTTCACCTAATACTACATCATATTATATAGCCCCTACACAATTGCAAAGTTTCGGCAACACCCATGTGCCATTGCCGAAAGAATCTAAAAGCATTGGGGGGCAATCGTATCAAAAGTGGGCTGAAATTGAGAAAAAGATTAAAGCCAATTTCGCCGATCGCCGCCAGAAACAAAAAGAAACAGAATTGGCTCAAGTGAAAGAAGCATTGCCACTTGGTAGAAGCAATGTAAAGAAAGATGATTCAGAACATGAAAGTGCTCCGGTTAAAAGAGTCGAATCAAGAAGTATATATTCTGAATCCATCAAATGCAAAGAGGCAAGCATTATTGAGAAAGGGCATGGCAAGCATAGCAAAGCGACCATACTTGATTTTTCCAAAGTTAATGGAACCTACTTCCTGCCCTATGAGTTTCGTGCCAGAGAAATTGATGAACTTCAAGGACAAGAACAAGAAGCCGAACAAAGTTCGGCCGACAAAATTTTTCAATGTAATGATGCACGGAATCAAGAAAAAGATGATGAAGAGGCGTTGGGGAGCCATCCAAAGGCGGAGCAAGATATTGTTCAAGTCACACCACCATCGTGCTCTCCCAACATATTTGAAGAGGTATGTTTAGCAAGTAATTTACCTATTTTCAGATTTGGTCAGGACTTTATTGTTGATGCATCTATTAGAAAAATCCTCATAAGTCATTTTGAAAGACCAATGAAGAAGGGTAATTTACTTGCTAGCAATAAAGTTGTTATTGAGCATATCGGTCAACCCATTACGCCATTTATAAAGACTGATAGTGAGTTATTATTACAGCCAAAGCTTTCCCCGTTGCTTTATCTAAAGTTCATATCTATTTGGGTAGCTTTGCTTATTTCATACTTGGCTTGCACTTGGTATCAATTCAGACATGTATGTTCTAACTATTTTCGTTTTAGAAATTTAAAGCCAAGGTTAAATTCTGTTGAGAAAACCGATGCTAGTATAATATCTAACCCAAAGACATCGGAAATAGAGTGCAAAACACAATGCATAGCCGAATGGTGTGGTGCAAAATCTGAACCATTCGTTTGCTTAATTCCAAAGTTGTTCTCACATCAAGATCGGCTAGAAAATAAAAGGTTTACCTTTAATTCAAACATGTGTGATAAAATCTTTGATTTGTTGTTGAGGAATAATTATATTAGAATTCTTGATCACCATGTTGAGCCATCTGTCCAGGGACGAATGTATTGTAAGTTGCATGATTCATCCAAGCATAATTTTGAGGATTGTAACATGTTTCGTCAAATAGTTAAATCGGCCATTGATAAAGGACGATTGAAATTTGTTGAGACACCAAGAGATGACCAGTCTATTCCGATTGGTCCTGATGGTAGAAAGTTTTTGCATCGGCTGCTTCAAGCCGATCCATTTGAAGAGAAGGTAAAAACTGCAGGTGATGGGATCAAGCTTTCAAGTAAAGAAGTTGTCGAAGAGCATAATGAACATAATCTTGAGGGCAAGAATTCCATCGAAGCTACAATGGAGACGCCAAGGACTGGGGGGCAGCAAGCAAATCCAACGATCGATGAAAGCAAACCAAAAGAAAACAAAGGCCGAAATAAGCGCAAGTGTAAAAGATCAAAAATCACCTTTGCTGAACTATTGGAGAAATATCAAAAGAAGAGTGAAGAGAAGAATGCTTATCGGCCCAATCATGCAAAGAAACCAAGATCACCCCCACAGCGCAAATATGAGGATCGGTATTTGCAAAGTGAGAGTTTCAATGCAACATATTCATATCCTTGTTTTGGGCCGCCAATGCCAATGCCGTGGATGTCTCCCTATGCTCATGTAGATCCATGTTCATCATGGGACAGGTATGATACAAGGGCACATTCTCCATCTTATTTTAGACCATCTCACCAATATTATGCAGCTCCGAAAAGATCAACATTTGAACAGTCAAATGTTAAAGACCGTTTCAATTATAAGGAATCGGTCCGGACACCATGGATGAAAAAAGAGGTGGTCAAGCAAGTCTACCGCGTGAAAAGAGATGGTCGTAAGTGTGCTACTTCAAATTTGATCTCAAATAATAAAGAGCCAATTAAAGTGTTGAAATTGGCTACAAAAGGCAATGAGACGAAGCAACCAATTATTGAGAGTCAAAGTGCCAAATCTTAAGAAAAGAAGTTGAGAGTGCACAAGGCCAAAAAGGAATCACAACCGAGATGCCCACTCGGCTTATTGTATTGGCAAAATAGGGAATTACACAAACTTAGTGCACAAGAACTTGAAGAAAGGAACATGGGATGGGTTCCCAAAGGAAGTGCTCAAAATAAGAATTATGTGCAAGCCTCCATTACAAGAAGTGCGGCAAAAGTGGAGGAGGAAAAGAGTAAAAACTATGAAGGACCAAGCCGAAGGTTTCAACATCTTTGGTCTACACATTATCCATATTCTTCAACTATGCCATTAACGCCTATGCCATGGAATTCGTCATCAAGTATGATTGGTAACCCTCAATGGGCTTATTTTAATCCATGGATGCAATATAATTTCTTATGTCATGAGAGGGTATTACCAAGTCACTATACATTTGATTAGCTACAAGTTTGTTGCTGATCCAAAGGGCCGAAATATTTGATTTGTCATTTCATTTGTTTATTTCGGCTATATGTGCTTTGAATGAAGTTTACATGGTAATGGCCGATATTTATCTATCGTCCTAAGAGTATGTCAATGCATGGCCGGTGTAGTATTTTAACATAGTCCTTAGTTTGAGAGCGAGACAAGGTATGTGCTCATAAAAATTTATATGTATGCCTATATTATGATTGAATGGAGTTGAGACATCATGACCGATATCATTGAATATATGCTACATAGACCAATTCATAGCTGCAGAATTGGTTGGTGGGTTTATACTTTGTTTGGATATGATTTGGCTTATGCATCTTTGAGATCTATAAGAGGCCAAATCATAGGTTGATTTTGTTACTAGACATCGGATTAGTGTCATGCATAATATTAATATTAGCCTTGTCTCTCTAGTACTATGGAGATTATGTTTTGATGGTTCAATTCATAGCAATGGCCAAAGTGTTGGTGTTGTTTATATATTTCTTTATGGTACTATTTTTTGAAGCCTCGTGCCACTTAGAATATTTTTATGCACGATTTATCAAGGCCGAATATGCATTGTTATTCAGATTGACTCTTTTACTTGCTATAGGTGCTATACATATTGAGGCTTTTGGTGATTCGTTATGAGTAGTGCAACAAATATCCAAGGGTTATCAATGTGTTTTGACGAATCACTTATAGATGAACAATTTACGATGGGTTGCATTAAAATTGTTCATATATTTAGACATGACAATTGGAGAGAGTTGGCATAGCAAGCATCCGGCTACCATGTCCATCATGTTGTATTGCATTTCTCTCAATAGCCGATGCTTAGTCTCGTCAACATAGGTAAGGCTGAACCAAAGTCCACAACTTCGGCCACTAATGAAATTTTTATGCAGGCGAAAGTAAGGATTGGAGAAAGTTTATTGTTGATTGTCCACAAAATTCTAGCAAAAGGGTGAACAATATGGTTCGGAGGATGACATTGAGATACATATCTATGGAACTTTATCACCGGATTGTTAATGAAGCTGAGAAGGTTTCACCCAAGTTTGCATCAGAAAGTTCACACAAGACATGGCCGATACATAATAATCGCCCTAAGAAAAATAAATGGCCGATGGGGTGTTGACATCGTCCTTAGAACAAACATAGTACAAGTTATTTTTCGGCACACAAGCTTTGCCGAAAAACAGGGGGCATGTGTTGACACCAGATTTTGGCATGGTTAAGAATCCGGGTTCGTATGCAAAAGTTAGAGGCAACACTTCGCGGGCCGGCCCTGAGTGGGAAAGAAAACTCTTGCCGGGGTGGAAACCTTGTCAGAGAGGAACCCTGGCCGGAGTACAAACCTTGCCGGAGTACAAACCTTGCCGGAGTGAAACTTTGTCAGAGAGGAACCCTGGCCGGAGTACAAACCTTGCCGGAGTACAAACCTTGCCGGAGTGAAACCCTTGCCGGAGTACAAACCTTGCCGGAGTGAAACCTTGCCGGTGTGAAAGCTTGCCGGATAGAAACATTGTCGGTGTGGAAAGCTTACTCGGATGGAAAACTTGTCGGGTTGGAGGCTATGATAGTCAATCGGACGAGAAGTTGAAGATGGGCTCAAAAGCTTATTCAGATGATCTCGGATGGAAAAACGTTCAACATGAAAGTTGTTCGTCTCGTCGAAACAATCGATTTTGATATAAAGATCATCCCAATCCGAATTCGTATGCAAAAGTTACAGCCGCTACAAGATGCTGCTACAGTAGATGGCCGGACACTCTGGAGGCAACCCTCCGGATTCCATATTTTTCTGCTGTAGGCCGGACACTCCGGGCATGTCCGTCCGGGGTTTGGTTTTTTCTGCTGCAGACTTCGGAAAACAGCCAAAAACTCTCTCAAGATGGCCTCTAATCAAAAAACGTTCAACATCATAGTTGTTCGTCTCGTCGAAACGGTCAAGATTGCTTTTGGGCACGTTTTCATCCGAGATCATTTACTTCCTCAAAAGTGACCCGCAAGGTGCTGCCAGGTTGTAAACCGAACAGTTTTGGAAAGTCCGGATTCCGAGTTGGACCCAAACTAGGGTTTTGGACGTGAATTCTAACCTTTCCTTGCAGGGAAAGTCCATCCGCCTCTTATATACCCAAGGGGTGACGGCCGATTGAACAACACACAATCGAACAAACACATCTACTACTTTTTCGTGTTCATCTACTTTTTATCTCTCCTTTGTATCTTTCTTCTAGTTCTTCGCTAGTTCTTCATGCTGTAGGGCTGCGGATCCACGAGGCTCTAGGGGCGAGCGAATCGACCTGGAGTAGCCCATAGCCGCCGCGAGCCCTGACGGGGTCCCTCCTGGGCAAACAGGGCTTCGGGTCTACAAAAGCATCTACCGGCTGTCCTGCGTATCACGCTGCCGGTCAGATCTCCTCCGACGCGAGCTGCGGTGCATCACCCCTTGCGTCGAGGGTACACGGTGACGTGTTCGTGTGCGAACACGTTCCTTGAGAAAGCAAAGTTGAAAGATGATGGTAGCAATTACACGGACTGGGTCCGTAACTTGAGGATTATCCTCATTGCTGCATAGAAGAATTACGTCCTGGAAGCACCGCTGGGTGCCAGGCCTACTGCTGGAGCAACACCAGATGTTATGAACGTCTGGCAGAGCAAAGCCGATGACTACTCGATAGTTCAGTGTGCCATGCTTTACGGCTTAGAATCGGGACTTCAACGACGTTTTGAACGTCATGGAGCATATGAGATGTTCCAGGAGTTGAAGTTAATATTTCAAGCAAATGCCCGGATTGAGAGATATGAAGTCTCCAATAAATACTATAGCTGCAAGATGGAGGAGAATAGTTCTGTCAGTGAGCATATACTCAAAATGTCTGTGCATAATAATCACTTGATTCAATTGGGATTTAATCTTCCAGATGATTGCGTCATTGACAGAATTCTCCAATCACTACCACCTAGCTACAAGAGCTTCGTGATGAACTATAATATGCAAGGTATGAATAAGACTATTCCCGAGCTCTTCGCAATGCTAAAAGCTGCGGAGGTAGAAATCAAAAAGGAGCATCAAGTGTTGATGGTCAACAAGACCACTAGTTTCAAGAACAAGGGAAAAGGGAAGAAGAAGGGGAACTGCAAAAAGAACAGCAAGCAAGTTGCTGCTCAAGAGAAGAAACCCAAATCTGGACCTAAGCCTGAAACTGAGTGCTTCTACTGCAAGCAGACTGGTCACTGTAAGCGGAACTGCCCGAAGTATTTGGCGGATAAGAAGGATGGCAAGGTGAACAAAGGTATATGTGATATACATGTTATTGATGTGTACCTTACTAGAGCTCGCAGTAGCACCTGGGTATTTGATACTGGTTCTGTTGCTAATATTTGCAACTCGAAACAGGGACTACGGATTAAGCGAACACTGGCGAAGGACGAGGTGACGATGCGCGTGGGAAATAGTTCCAAAGTCGATGTGATCGCGGTCGGCACGCTACCTCTACATCTACCATCGGGATTAGTATTAGACCTAAATATTGTTATTTGGTGCCAGCGTTGAGCATGAACATTATATCTGGATCTTGTTTGATGCGAGACGGTTATTCATTTAAATCAGAGAATAATGGTTGTTCTATTTACATGAGTGATATCTTTTATGGTCATGCACCCTTAAAGAGTGGTCTGTTTTTGATGAATCTCGATAGTAGTGATACACATATTCATAATGTTGAAGCCAAAAGATGCAGAGTTGATAATGATAGTGCAACTTATTTGTGGCACTGCCGTTTAGGTCATATCGGTGTAAAACGCATGAAGAAACTCCATACTGATGGACTTTTGGAACCACTTGATTATGAATCACTTGGTACTTGCGAACCGTGCCTCATGGGCAAGACGACTAAAACACCGTTCTCCGGTAGTATGGAGAGAGCAACAGATTTTTTGGAAATCATAAATACATATGTATGTGGTCCAATGAATGTTGAAGCTCGTGGCGGATATCGTTATTTTCTCACCTTCACAGATGATTTAAGCAGATATGGGTGTATCTACTTAATGAAACATAAGTCTGAAACATTTGAAAAGTTTAAAGAATTTCAGAGTGAAGTTGAAAATCATCATAACAAGAAAATAAAGTTTCTATGATCTGATCGTGGAGGAGAATATTTGAGTTACGAGTTTGGTCTACATTTGAAACAATGCGGAATAGTTTCGCAACTCATGCCACCCGGAACACCACAGCGTAATGGTGTGTCCGAACGTCGTAATCGTACTTTACTTGATATGGTACGATCTATGATGTCTCTTACAGATTTACCGCTATCGTTTTGGGGTTATGCTCTAGAGACAGCCGCATTCACGTTAAATAGGGCACCATCAAAATCCGTTGAGACGACGCCTTATGAACTATGGTTTGGCAAGAAACCAAAGTTGTCGTTTCTAAAAGTTTGGGGCTGCGATGCTTATGTGAAGAAACTTCAACCTGATAAGCTCGAACCCAAATCGGAGAAATGTGTCTTCATAGGATACCGAAAAGAGACTGTTGGGTACACCTTCTATCACAGATCCGAAGGCAAGACATTTGTCGCTAAGAATGGATCCTTTCTAGAGAAGGAGTTTCTCTCGAAAGAAGTGAGTGGGAGGAAAGTAGAACTTGATGAGGTAACTGTACCTGCTCCCTTATTGGAGAGTAGTACATCACAGAAACAGGTTTCTGTGACACCTAAACCAATTAGTGAGGAAGCTAATGATAATGATCATGAAACTTCAGAACAAGTTATTACTGAACCTCGTAGATCAACCAGAGTAAGATCCGCACCAGAGTGGTATGGTAATCCTGTTCTGGAAGTCATGCTACTAGATCATGATGAACCTGCGAACTATGAAGAAGCGATGGTGAGCCCAGATTCCGCAAAATGGCTCGAAGCTATGAAATCTAAGATGGGATCCATGTATGAAAACAAAGTATGGACTTTGGTTGACTTGCTCAATGATCGGCAAGCAATTAAGAATAAATGGATCTTCAAGAAGAAGACTGACACCGACGGTAATGTTACTGTCTACAAAGCTCGACTTGTCGCAAAAGGTTTTCGACAAGTTCAAGGGATTGACTATGATGAGACCTTCTCACCCGTAGCGATGCTTAAGTCTGTTCGAATCATGTTAGCAATTGCCGCATTTTATGATTATGAAATTTGGCAGATGGATGTCAAAACTGCATTCCTGAATGGATTTGTGGAAGAAGAGTTGTATATGATGCAGCCGGAAGGTTTTGTCGATCCAAAGGGAGCTAACAAAGTGTGCAAGGTCCAGCGATCCATTTATGGACTGGTGCAAGCATCTCGGAGTTGGAATAAACGCTTTGATAGTGTGATCAAAGCATTTGGTTTTGTATAGACTTTTGGAGAAGCCTGTATTTACATGAAAGTGAGTGGGAGCTCTATAGCATTTCTGATATTATATGTAGATGACATATTACTAATCGGAAATGATATAGAATTTCTGGATAGCATAAAGGGATACTTGAATAAGAGTTTTTCAATGAAAGACCTCGATGAAGCTGCTTACATATTAGGCATTAAGATCTATAGAGATAGATCAAGACACTTAATTGGACTTTCACAAAGCACATACCTTGACAAAATTTTGAAGAAGTTCAAAATGGATCAAGCAAAGAAAGGATTCTTGCCTGTGTTACAAGGTGTGAAATTGAGTAAGAGTCAATGCCTGACCAATGCAGAAGATAGAGAGAAAATGAAAGATGTTCCCTATGCTTCAGCCATAGGCTCTATCATGTATGCAATGCTGTGTACCAGACCTGATGTGTGTCTTGCTATAAGTCTAGCAGGGAGGTACCAAAGTTATCCAGGAGTGGATCACTGGACAGCGGTCAAGAACATCCTGAAATACCTGAAAAGGACTACGGATATGTTTCTCATATATGGAGGTGACAAAGAGCTCATAGTAAATGGTTACGTTGATGCAAGCTTTGACACTGATATAGACGATTCTAAATCGCAAACCAGATATGTGTTTACATTAAACGGTGGAGCTGTAAGTTGGTGCAGTTCTAAACAAAACGTTGTGTCGGGATCTACATGTGAAGCGGAGTACATAGCTGCTTCGGAAGCAGCAAACGAAGGAGTCTGGATGAAGGAGTTCATATCCGATCTAGGTGTCATACCTAGTGCATCGGGTCCAATGAAAATCTTTTGTGACAATACTGGTGCAATTGCCTTGGCAAAGGAATCCAGATTTCACAAGAGAACCAAGCACATCAATAGACGCTTCAATTCCATCCGGGATCCAGTCCAGGTGGGAGACATAGAGATTTGCAAGATGCATACGGATCTGAATGTTGTAGACCCATTGACTAAGCCTCTTCCACGAGAAAAACATGATCAACACCAAAGCTCCATGGGTGTTAGAATCATTACTGTGTAATCTAGATTATTGAATCTAGTGCAAGTGGGAGACTGAAGGAAATATGCCCTAGAGGCAATAATAGTGTCATTATTATATTTCCTTATATCATGATAAATGTTTATTATTCATGCTAGAATTGTATTATCCGGAAACATAATACTTGTGTGAATACATAGACAAACTAAAAGTCACTAGTATGCTTCTACTTGACTAGCTCATTAATCAAAGATGGTTATGTTTCCTAACCATAGACATGTGTTGTTATTTGATTAACAAGATCACATCATTAGGATAATTAGCTTAGCACCCGATCGTTTAGTATGTTACTATTGCTTTCTTCATGAATTATACAGGCTCCTATGACTATGAGATTATGCAACTCCCGTTTGCCGGAGGAACACTTTGTGTGCTACCAAACGTCACAACGTAACTGGGTGATTATAAAGGTGCTCTACAGGTGTCTCCGAAGGTACATCTTGGGTTGACGTATTTCGAGATTAGGATTTGTCACTCCGATTGTCGGAGAGGTATCTCTGAGCCCTCTCGGTAATGCACATCACCTAAGCCTTGCAAGCAATGCAACTAATGAGTTAGTTGCGAGATGATGTATTACGGAACGAGTGAAGAGACTTGCCGGTAACGAGATTGACCTCGGTATTGAGATACCGACGATCGAATCTCGGGCAAGTAACATACCGATGACAAAGGGAACAACGTATGTTGTTATGCGGTCTGACCGATAAAAGATCTTCGTAGAATATGTAGGAACCAATATGAGCATCCATGTTCCGCTATTGGTTATTGACCGGAGACGTGTCTCGGTCATGTCTACATTGTTCTTGAACCCGTAGGGTCCGCACGCTTAAGGTTTCGATGACAGTTATATTATGAGTTTATTGGTTTTGATGTACCGAAGTTAGTTCGGAGTCCCGGATGTGATCACGGACATGACGAGGAGTCTCGAAATGGTCGAGACATAAAGATTGATATATTGGACGACTATATTCGGACACCGGAAGTGTTCCGGGTGATTTCAGAGAAAACCTGAGTGCCGGAGGGTTACCGGAACCCCCCCGGGAGAAGTAATGGGCCATATGGGATTTAGTGGAGAGAGAGAAGGGCAGCCAGGGTGGGCTGCGCGCCTCCTCCCCCCTGGTCCGAATTGGATTAGGAGAGGGGGGGCGGCGCCCCCCATTCCTTCTCCCTCCCCACTTCCTTCCCCATCCTAGTAGGAGTCCTACTCCTACTAGGAGGAGGACTCCTCCATGGCGCGCCATAGGGCCGGCCGGCCTCCTCCCCTTGCTCCTTTATATACGGGGGCAGGGGGCACCCCTAGACACACAAGTTGATCCACGTGATCGTTTTCTTAGCCGTGTGCGGTGCCCCCTTCCACCATAATCCTCGATAATATTGTAGCGGTGCTTAGGCGAAGCCCTACGACGGTAGAACATCAAGATCGTCACCACGCCGTCGTGCTGACGGAACTCTTCCCCGATACTTTGCTGGATCGGAGTCCGGGGATCGTCATCGAGCTGAACATGTGCTAAAACTCGGAGGTGCCGTAGTTTCGGTGCTTGATCGGTCGGGCCGTGAAGACGTACGACTACATCAACCGCGTTGTCATAACGCTTCCGCTGTCGGTCTACAAGGGTACGTAGATCACACTCTCCCCTCTCGTTGCTATGCATCACCATGATCTTGCGTGTGCGTAGGAATTTTTTTGAAATTACTACGTTCCCCAACAGGTACAATACCGGTAACCCCCTGAATTATTCCGGTGACCCTATGATGACTTCCCATATATAAATCTTTACCTCCGGACCATTCCGGAACTCCTCGTGACATCCGGGATCTCATCCGGGACTCCGAACAACATTAGGTAAGCACATACATCTATTCCCTATAACCCTAGCGTCATCAAACCTTAAGTGTGTAGACCCTACGGACTCGGGTGTCATGCATACATGGCCGAGACAATTCTCCGGTCAATAACCAACAGCGGGATCTGGATACCCATGTTGGCTCCCACATGCTCCACGATGATCTCATCGGATGAACCACGATGTCAAGGATTCAATCAATCCCGTATACAATTCCCTTTGTCTATCGGTACGATACTTTCCCGACATTCGATCGTCGGTATCCCGATACCTTGTTCAATCTCGTTATCGGCAAGTCTCTTTACTCGTTCCTTAACACATCATCCTGTGATCAACTCCTTGGTCACATTGTGCACATTATGATGATGTCCTACCGAGTGGGCCCAGAGATACCTCTCCATTACACAGAGTGACAAATCCTAGTCTTGATTCGTGCCAACTCAACAGACACTTTCGGAGGTACCCGTAGTGCACCTTTATAGCCACCCAGTTACATTGTGACGTTTGGCACACCCAAAGCACTCCTACGATATCCGGGAGTTCCACAATCTCATGGTCTAAGGAAATGATACTTGACATTAGAAAAGCTTTAGCATACGAACTACACGATCTTGTGCTAGGCTGAGGATTGGGTCTTGTCCATCACATCATTCTCCTAATGATGTGATACCGTTATCAACGACATCCAATATCCATGGTCAGGAAACCGTAACCATCTATTGATCAACGAGCTATTCAACTAGAGGCTTACTAGGGACATGGTGTTGTCTATGTATCCACACATGTATCTGAGTTTCCTATCAATACAATTCTAGCATGGATAATAAACGATTATCATGAACAAGGAAATATAATAATAACTAATTTATTATTGCCTCTAGGGCATATTTTCAACAGTCTCCCACTTGCACTAGAGTCAATAATCTAGTTAACATCGCCATGTGATTAACACTCATAGGTTACTCGCCATGTGACCAACATCCAAAGAGTTTACTAGAGTCAATAATCTAGTTCACATCACTATGTGATTAACACTCAATGAATTCTGGGTTTGATCATGTTATGCTTGTGAGAGAGGTTGTAGTCAATGGGTCTGCAATATTCAGATCCCTATGTATTTCGCAAAACTTTATGTCATATCATAGATGCTGCTACCACGTTCCACTTGGAGCTATTCCAAATTGTTGCTCCATTATACGCATCAGGTATCTCTACTCAGAGCTATCCGGATAGGTGTTAAGCTTGCATCGACGTAACTCTTTACGTCGAACTCTTTATCACCTTCATAACCGAGAAACATTTCCTTATTCCTCTAAGGATAATTTTGACTGCTATCTGGTGATCCACTCCTAGATCACCTTTGTACCCTCTTGCCAGACATGTGGCAAGGCACACATCAGGTGCGGTACTCAGCATGGCATACCGTATAGAGCCTATGACAAAAGCATAGGGGACGACCTTCGTCCTTCCTCTTTCTTCTGCCGTGGTCAATCTTTAAGTCTTACTCAACTTCACACCTTACAACTCAGGTAAGAATCCCTTCTTTGACTGATCTATTTTGAACTCCTTCAAAATCATGTCAAGGTGTGCGTTCTTTGAAAGTATCATCAGGCGTCTTGATCTATATCTATAGATCTTGATGCCCAATATGTAAGCAGCTTTATCCAGGTCTTCCTTTGAAAATCACTCTTCAAACAACCGTTTATGCTTTCCAGAAATTCTACATCATTTCGGATCAACAATACGTCATCCACATATACTTATCAGAAATGTTTGTAATGCTCCCACTCACTTTCTTGTAAAATACAAGTTTCTAGCAAACATTGTATAAACCTAAAAGCTTTGATCACTCTATCAAAGCATGTATTCTGACTCCGAGATGCTTGCTCTAGTCCATAGAAGGATTGCTGGAGCTAGCATACCTTTTAGCATCCTTAGGATCGACAAAACCTTTTATTGTATCACATACAACTTCTTACGGAAACTGGTAAGAAAACTTGTTTTGACATCCATCTGTCAGATTTCATAATCGAAAAATACAGCTAATGCTAACATGATTCCGACGGACTTAAGCATCGCTACGGGTGAGAAATTCTCATCGTAGTCAACTCCTTGAACTTGTGAAAAGACTCTTTCCCACAAGTCGAGCTTCATAGACGGTAACATTACCGCCCACGTCCGTCTTCTTCTTAAAGATCCATTTATCTCAATGGCTTGCCGATCATCGGGCAAGTCCACCAAAGTCCATACTTTGTTCTGATATATGGATCCTATCTGGATTTCATGGCTTCTAACCATTTGTCGGAATACGGGCCCACCATCGCTTCTCCATAGATCGTAGGTTCATTGTTGTCTAACAACATGA
Source organism: Triticum urartu (assembly GCF_003073215.2). NCBI lineage: Eukaryota > Viridiplantae > Streptophyta > Magnoliopsida > Poales > Poaceae > Triticum > Triticum urartu. The sequence continues at coordinate 613,802,101 of NC_053023.1, forward strand.
TATCAGACAGGATTACCGTACCACTCAGGAGTAGTACATATCCTTGTCGACCTATGAGGTTCGATAGCAACTTGATCCGAAGCTTCATGATCACTATCATTAACTTCCTATTCAACAGACGTAGGCGCACAGAAACATCTTTCTGTGTTGCGTCACTCTCTGGTTGAAGTAAAGGTTCGACAACTCATCAAGTTCATCTTCCTCCCACTCAATTCTTTCGAGAGAAATCCTTCTCGAGAAAGGACCTTTAGCGACAAACATTTGCCCTCGGATCTGAGATAGAAGGTATACCCAACTGTCACTTGGGTATCCTATGAAGATGTGTTGTCCGCTTTGGGTTCGAGCTTCTCCGGCTGAAGCCTTAAGCATCGCAGCCCCAAACATTAAGAAACGACTTTGGTTTCTTGCCAAACCATATTCTTACGACGTCTCAACGGACTTAGATGGTGTCCTATCTAAAGTGAATGCAGCTGTCTCTAACGCATATCCTCAAAATGAAAACGGTAGATCGGTAAGAGACATCATAGATCGCACCATATCTCATAAGGTTCGATTACGACGTCCGGACACACCATTACCCTGTGGTGTTCCAGGTGGCTTCAACTGTGAAACAATTCCACAATGTCTTAAGTGATTGCCAAACTCATAACTCAGAAATTCTCATCGATCAGATCGTAGGAATTTGATCTTCTTGTTATGATGGTTCTTAACTTCACTCTGAAATCGCTTGAACTTTTCAAAAATATACCTATTATCTACTTCGTCAGTTCAAGATGAGATAAATAGTGATATCCATGCACGCTTCAATTCTCATTGGATCACACGCATCAGCATGTATGATTTCCAACAAGTCACTTGCCCGTTTCATTGTACCTGAAAACGGGGTCTTAGTCATCCTGCCCATGAGGCATGGCTCGCATGTGTCAAGCGATTCAAAATCAAGTGACTCCAAACATCCATCGACATGGAGTTTCTTCATGCATCTTACGCCAATATGACCTAAGCGGCAGTGCCACAAGAAAGTGGTACTATCATTATTAACTCTACATCTTTTGGCGTGAACATGTGTATTACCATGACCGAGATTCAATGAACCATTCACATAGGGTGCATGACCATGAAAGGTATTATTCATGTAATCAGAATAACCATTATTCCTAACTTAAATGAATAACCGTATTGCAATGAACATGATCTAATCATATTCATGCTCAACGTAGACACCTGATAACATTTATCTAGGTTCAATACTAATCCCGAAGGCAGATGGAGCGTGCGATGGTGATCTCATCAACTTTGGAAACACTTCCAACACACATCGTCACCTCGCCCTTAGCCAGTCTCTGTTTAGTCCGTAGCTTTTGCTTCAAGTCACCAAAATAGCAACTGAACCGGTATCCAATACCCAGGTGCTACCAGGAGTACTAGAGGTACACATTAATAACACGTATATACTTTGTTGAAGTTGCCAGCCTTCTTATCTACCATGCATTTGGGGTAATTCCGCTACCAGTGACCGTTCCCCTTACAATAGAAGCACTTAGTCTCGGGTTTGGGTTCAACCTTGGGTTCCTTCACTGGAGCGGCAACTGGTTTGCCATCCATGAAGTTTCCCTTCTAGCCCTTGCCCTTCTTGAAACCAGTGGTCTTGTTAAACCATCAACACTTGATGCTCCTTCTTGATTTCTACCTTTTGCGGTCTTAAGCACCGCGAACAGCTCCGGGATCAATTCCATCCCTTGCATGTCATAGTTCATCACGAAGATCTAGTAGCTTAGTGATAGTGGCTAGAGAACTCTATCAATCACTATCTTATCTGGAAGTTTAACTCCCACTTGATTTAAGTGATTGTAGCACCCAGACATTCTGAGCACATGCTCACTAGCTGAGCTATTATCCTCCATCTTGTTGGCAAAAGAACTTGTCAGAGGTCTCACTCTCAACACGGGCATGAGCCTGAAATCCCAATTTCAGCTCTTGGAACATCTCATATGTCTTATGGCGTTCAAAACGTCATTGGAATCCCGATTCTAAGCCGTAAAGTATGGTGCACTAAACTATCAAGTAGTCATCAGGATGTGTCTGTCAGGTGTTCACAACATCCACAGACGACGTTGTAGGGGTTTGCACATCGAGCGGTGCATCAAAGACGTAAGCCTTCTGTGTAGCAGTGAGGACACTCCTCGGACTACGGACCCAGTCCGCATCATTGCTTACAATATCTTTCAACTTGTCTTTCTCTAGGAACGTATTGAAACAGGGAGCTACAACGTGAGCTATTTATCTACAACATATTTGCAAAGACAATTTAGACTATGTTCATGATAATTAAGTTCATCTAATCAAATTATTTAATGAACTCCCACTCAGATAGACATCCCTCTAGTCATCTAAGTGATACATGATCCGAGTCAACTAGGCCGTGTCCGATCATCACGTGAGACGGACTAGTCATCGGTGAACATCTTCATGTTGATCGTATCTTCTATACGACTCATGTTCGACCTTTCGGTCTTCCGTGTTCCGAGGCCATGTCTGTACATGCTAGGCTCGTCAAGTCAACCTAAGTGTATTGCGTGTGTAAATCTGGCTTACACCCGTTGTATTGAACGTTAGAATCTATCACACCCGATCATCACGTGGTGCTTCGAAACAACGAACCTTCGCAACGGTGCACAGTTAGGGGAACACTTTTCTTGAAATTTTAGTGAGGGATCATCTTATTTAAGCTACCGTCGTTCTAAGCAAATAAGATGTAAAACATGATAAACATCACATGCAATCAAATAGTGACATGATATGGCCAATATCATTTTGCTCCTTATGATCTCCATCTTCGGGGCTCCATGATCATCGTTGTCACCGGCATGACACCATGATCTCCATCATCATGATCTCCATCATCGTGTCTTCATGAAGTTGTCTCGTCATCTATTACTTCTACTACTATGGCTAACGGTTTAGCAATAAAGTAAAGTAATTACATGACGTTTATTGTTGACACGCAGGTCATAAATAAATTAAGACAACTCCTATGGCTCCTGCCGGTTGTCATACTCATCGACATGCAAGTCGTGATTCCTATTACAAGAACATGATCAATCTCATACATCACATATATCATTCATCACATCCTTTTGGCCATATCACATCACAAGGCATATGCTGCAAAAACAAGTTAGACGTCCTCTAATTGTTGTTGCAAGTTTTTACGTGGCTGCTATAGGTTTCTAGCAAGAACGTTTCTTACCTATGCCAAAACCACAACGTGATATGCCAATTTCTATTTACCCTTCATAAGGACCCTTTTCATCGAATCCGATCCGACTAAAGTGGGAGAGACAGACACCCGCTAGCCACCTTATGCAACTAGTGCATGTCAGTCGGTGGAACCAGTCTCACGTAAGAGTACGTGTAAGGTCGGTCCGGGCCGCTTCATCCCATGATGCCGCGAATCAAGATAAGACTAGTAACGGCAAGTAAATTGACAAATCGACGCCCACAACAACTTGTGTTCTACTCGTGCATAGAAACTACGCATAGACCTAGCTCATGATGCCACTGTTGGGGAACATAGCAGAATATTTAAAATTTTCTACGCATCACCAAGATCAATCTATGGAGTCATCTAGCAACGAGGGAGAGACATCTACATACCCTTGTAGATCGCTAGCGGAAGCGTTCAAGTGAAAGGGTTGATGGAGTCGTACTTCGTGACGATTCGATTGCCTAAGCGCCGAACCACGGCGCCTCCGTTCAACACACGTGCAGCCCGGTGACGTCTCCTACGCCTTGATCCAGCAAGGGGAGAAGGAGAGGTTGGGGAAGACTCCATCCAGCAGCAGCACGACGGCGTGGTGGTGAAGGAGGAGCGTGGCAATCCTGCAGGGCTTCGCCAAGCACCGCGGGAGAAGAGGAGGACTTGGGAGAGGGGGAGGGCTGCACCAGAACTTGGGTGCGGCTGCCCTCCCACCCCCACATATATATAGGGGCAAGGGAGAGGGGGCCCGGCCCCCTCAGATCCAATCTGAGGAGGGGGCGGCGGCCAGGGGGTTTGCCTTGCCCCCCAAGGCAAGGGCGCCCCCCTTTAGGGTTCCCCCAAACCCTAGGCGCATGGGCCCTAGGGGGGAGGCGCCCAGCCCACTAAGGGGCTGGTCCCTCTCCACACACAGCCCATAGGGCCCTCCGGGGCAGGTGGACCCTCCCGGTGGACCCCCGGAACGTGGTCCCGGTACAATACCGGTAACCCCCGAATTATTCCGGTGACCGTATGATGACTTCCCATATATAAATCTTTACCTCCGGACCATTCCGGAACTCCTCGTGACGTCCGGGATCTCATCCGGGACTCCGAACAACATTCGGTAACCACGTACATCTATTCCCTATAACCCTAGCGTCATCGAACCTTAAGTGTGTAGACCCTGGGCTCGGAGTCATGCAGACATGGCCGAGACAACTCTCCGGTCAACAGGGGATATGTATTCCCATGTTGGCTCGTCACTGCTCCCGATGATGCTTGATTACCCGTGTCAGGATTCAATCATCCGTATACATTCCCGTTTGTCTTCTGTATGTACTTGCCCGAGCTTCGCTCCGGTATCCTGTACTTTGTTCATCCATGGCTCCTTTACTCGTTCCATACACATTCATCTGTTATCAAATCTTGTTCATTTCAATTTATGTGTGTCCTACGAGTGGCCTATAACCTTCCGATACGGGATTCAATCAGTCTCGATTCGTGCCAGCTCAGCAGACATTTTCAGACATACTGTAGTGACCTTTCAAGCACCAGTTACGTTGTGGACGTTTGCACACCCAAGCATCCTCGGTTATCTGGAGTTGCACAAGTCCATGTCTAAAGGAAACGTATGAATTAGAAACTGCATACTACTACACTCTTGCTCGCTTATGGATTGGGTTCTTGCTCATCATTTTTCTAATATTGATCTGTTTCAAGAATCAATATCATGTCTAGAAACCATACATTATAATCAACGAGCTAGTCACTAGAGGTGCTACTAGACATGGGTGTCTATATCACCATGTTCTGGTTTCCTTCAATACATTCTGATAGAAATAACATTATTTATGACAAGGAATATAATTTAATATAATTTTTTTTGCCTGTCGGGCATATTTGCCAACACGAGTCCCACCGCATCTTGTGGTCTTCAACCCCCGCGGCATGCGCACCGCAGTCGATTGCTCATCGCAAACCGCTGCCGTTGGTGTGGTGCCACTGCTGCAAATCACACAGAGTCATCCGTCGCGTCTCAACCACAATCCGCAACCCTCGCCGAGTCTTCTACAAATGCCCGAATCATGGGGTAATAATATGTTTAAGTGTTGTTCTGCTGCTTTCAGTTGCTGATTTTTTTAATAGTTTGGTTGATGATCTTCCAATTTGATTCGTGCAGAAAAGGGAAGATTCGTGTGATTTGAATTTCTGGGAAGTTGCTGATGTGGGGGAATGCAACTACGCTGATTATTTGGTTAGCCGAGGAATCCCAATACCAGCAGGTTGGGGTGTTGGACAAGTAACTGAAGGAACGGCAGAAGACGAACATGCAGAGCAGAAGGTTAAAGATGCAGTTCCTCTGATCATGGCCAAGCAACAGCTGCTGAACGGCCTTGACAGCAATGAGGAGATGAAAGAGCTTGTGAAGATAATGGCAAAATCGATGTGCTTTGTAGGATGATTGTCTCTTTATTTGCAGTGTATGTAGCACTCGTGATGTATTCAGTGGCTATGACATCAGCGCTTTGCTGAAACTAGTAGTGAATGAAACCTGTGTAGCAGGCTCGGCGTAGTGTTGTGAACATCTAATGATTTCTATTAACGGAAATCAGAGGGTATCCCGTTTTGCTCATATAAATAAATAAATAGTAGAGGCCCTGTCGGGTCAGCTTTGTTCTCATTTGAAGACGTCGAGCAAATTGCTGTCCAACAACAAACTATGTCATCAAATTCAAGGTTCACAGCCAAATATGAGTACAAGTAAACAACAATTTCATCATGTTTTAGTTGTCATACAATCACCAAACACAAATCAGCATACATAACAAGTGATGTTCTCACAGCAAAATACTAAACAACATGTTCATCAGGTTTCAGTTGTCATAGCAAACACAATTTCACATAGTAGATAAAAAACGTCTTCTGACAGTAAAATACGACAAAAGCAATGTAATCATCATCCGCAGCAGCAGCGTCAACATCTTCGCCATGTGTATCAGTCTGAATCGTAATTCCCCGGTGTCATCTTCTTCTTCGTCCTCAACGTCCTCGAACGTTGGCTTCTTCTTGATCAACTCTTGTATGTCCACAGCACGACAGGCAATCTTTTCGCCGGCGTCATTGACGTGATGGTTCTCAAAGATATTAGGAACATTTGTGTTATCTTGTACATCAGGAGCAGTGTAAGCATCATCTTGTTGTGCAACTTCATTAAACGAATTCCTCTGCTCAAACCTTTGCAATACTCTCCAGTCATCGCTACGTGCAAATGTGTCTTCCAAGAAAAATATCTGTGTTGCTTGATTTGCCAAAATAAAAGGCTCGTTGGTCTGGTACGCCGCCTTGACATTGATGGATTTCGAAATAATCATCAGCTCTGGGTTTTGCGATCCTGGAAAACAGGTTATACCAACGACAGCACAACAGAACCAGCCACCGATGATCCTCGAAACTGGAGATATACTTCAACTGAACAATGTCTGTTATGTTAGCATACATTTCAGTTGTCTCTTTGTCATATGTATCCGTGCTCATGATGGCACTGTTTTGTGTCTTCCTGCCTTCGTCTCGTGCAAGGGTGTTGTAGCGCACATCTCCAACAACGCAAGATTCATAATGTCTTACCCGAGTATCAGGACCCATTGCTAGTGAGTAAAGGGCATCATCAACTGCCTGCCCATCCTCCCGCATCTTCTTAACCTATGGTTAGAAAATAGACAAGCTGATCATCTTATGTACTCAATATACTAAAAAAACTAACAGTGCACTTCAAAAGCTTACATGGTTTTTGAACCATTTCGCAAATCCTGCCATAACCAGTTTGTCAATGATTCTTGGATTTTGCGGCAGTAACTCCTCTTTGTAGATGCTGCACAACATAGTGATCGCGTCAAACATCTAAATATATAAGAATGTGCTACAAGTTTAGTAGATTACGATGTATAAGCTGCAGTACTGCACTTACATGATAAAAGGTAGTATCTCAGGACAGTTATTCAACACATACCAAACCATTTTGTCCAAATCTTTAGGCTTGTCCTCGTGTCGACTCTTCCCAGTAACTTGAACAGAATAATCGAAAACATTGAGCCCGGGATTGTCTTCACCCACCTCTTTGCTAAGCTGATCAGCTATTTCAATGTATTTTGAGCAGAATGTCAATGCTTCTGTAGCAATGTAGGCCTCTGCAATGGAACCCTCGGGTCTAGCTCTGTTCCTAACATAGCCCTTGAAAGTGCCTAGCCGCTTTCAATAGGGTACATCTAGCCATACTGTATTGGACCTCTAAGTAGTGCCTCATCAGGTAGATGAACATCCAAATGCACCTTCACATCAAAGAAGGCCGGAGGATATATCTTCTCAAGGTCGCATAGGATAGTTGGTATCTTGTCTCTAAGATGCTCCAAAGCATCTATCCTGATATTCCTACTTCATAGTTCCCTGAATAATTGTCCCAACTCTGCATCTGCTCTGTATAAGTCAGGGCGGCCCAATCCTCTAAGGATAACAGGTAAAACCCTTTGAAGTAGGACGTGGCAGTCATGAGTTTTCAACCCCTTGTACCTTGTTTCCATCTGCACTGACTATCCTTTCAGGGTTTGAAGCAAATCCATGTGGGAATCTCACACGTGACAGGACCTCGCAGAATCCTTTTCTTTTTACCTTGTCCAAGACGTACACAGTTGGTGCCATATCCCGTGGTTTACCTTCATCTTGCACCTGCAAATCCTTTCTGATACCCAGGTGTGTCAAATCAATCCAAGATTTTAAGGTATCTTTCATCTTGCCTTCAATATTAAGAAGTGTGCCGACAATACTGTCACATATATTTTTCTCGATGTGCATCACATCAAGATTATGCCGCAGATCCAAATCTTTCCAATACTCCAAGTGCCACAAAGTGGACCTGTGGGTAAACAATAATCTCTCTTCTACCCTGCCACACTTCCTTTTCCCGCTACCATTACCAGGATGGTTTCCTGTGTGTAACATGCCTGACCTTCTCTAATTCCACTTGCAACTCATCGGCGGTGAGCCTCTTTGGTGCATCATGGTTTTCATGATTTGCATTGAACACATGTCTTCGGTACTTTCTAGGATGCGGCTTGTCCTTGGCAAGGAAACGGCGGTGTTCAATGTAACAGATCTTGCTAAGTATTGCGTATGACAGCGGATTCCTGTCACAGCGAACACATGCATTGTAACCATGTGACGTTCGCCCTGACATAGTGCCCAAAGCCGGATAATCATGGATGCACCAAATTATAACAGCACGCAGAAAGAAATCAGCTGGTGGGCTGCTATATCGGTCTCGAGTGAGAACACCCTTCCATAGCTATTGAAGTTCCTCCACAAGAGGCTCCACGAACAAATCAAAATCCTTTCAAGGGCTTTTTGGACCTGGGATGAGCAAGGCCATCATGTAGTTTTATTCTTTGGTGCAGACATTTGGAGGCATGTTGTAAGGGATAGCAAGCACTGGCCACATGCTATATGTGGTGCTCTGGTGGCCAAATGGGTTAAATCCATCTGAAGCTAAGCCAAGTCTAATGTTTCTTGGGTCAGCAGCAAACTCTTTGTGTTTATCATTGAAGCTTTTCCACTCACTACCATGAGATGGATGGCTCATTACATTCTAATCTCTATACTCCTGGTTCCTAGAATGCCACAGTACATCCTCTCTTGTTTCAGCATCATGAAACAACCTCTGCAATCTTGGTGTAATTGGAAAATGTCTCAGAACATTATGAGGAATCCTCTTCACAGCATCACCATCTTTCCATCTTGATGATTTGCATTTCGGGCATTCACTTAAGTTGGCATAATCCTTCCGGAACAGAACACAATTATTCTTACAAACATGGATCATATCATATCCAATTCCAACTGCACGAAGGAAATTCTTCATTTTACAGTAGGTGTGTGGCAGCTCAAACGCATTTGGGAAAGATTTGCGGAAAGCAGCAACATCGCATCAAATGATTTGTTGGTCATCCGCCCAGATGTCTTCACCTGATGAAAGGTGACCGTAACTGAGAATACTCACAGCTTATTTCCTGGGGTCGCAGCAACGTCGCATTGTTCCAACATGCGGGCCCACCATTTTTCTTCTGCAGGTGAAAGTTCACGGAATGCACGAGCATTTCGTAGCATTGTTTCAATGTTGGTCAAACTCACTGGCTCCGCCACCACCACCTCCTCCTCCTCCTCCTCTTCCACCTGAGCATCAGGCAGATCAAGATGGTGATCTGCTACTTCCACGTAGTCAATAACATTGACGTTCGCGGCTTCACCATGATGAACCCACCTAGTATATGTGACTGACATCCCATACAAGTGTAGATGATTTTGCACAGTTGACTGGGGTCTTGTAACTGAATTCATACAACTGCTACATGGGCAGAGCACATCTGATTTCAGACCACCGTACTCAGCGCTGATAAACTTCATGAAGTTTTCAACCCCCTCGATATATGCAGCGGAGAATCTTCAAGCAGAAGTTATCCAAGTCCTATCCATCTATTAGACATACAAATTAGTTCTTCTACTAGATATTACAGGAAAAAAATATATACTTTTTTATGAAGTCCAGAAAAAAATACCTTTGTCGATGTCTAAAGCTATGGCAAGATATTTGGACGAGCAGATCTAAGTAACGAAATATATGTAAAGCTAATTCAGCAAACAGATTTGAGTGCCAAATTATGCCAGGCTGTTTCAGTAGTCAATGAGGCCGAGCACACAGCCATCGAACTATCGAAGGCCATCGCAGCAACAAAGATCGAGTATAAAACGGTGTAGAGCTATTTCACCTAATAGATTGGCTACTAGACCATGGCAATCTATGTCACAATAAATATATGGCAGGATATTTTAGCAACTAATCGGCCTTGGCATGCCATCACAGCTAAGCAGATTGAGTGCAGAACAGGGCAAGGAAGCTTCTTAAGCAGAGCATATTGACAGTAAACTACTTCGGCAAATAGTGAGATTAACAGCGTCTATCAGCTAACATTCAGCGCTACACCAACATGAACGGGGCTTCAATCTAGAATGCGCGTACCATGGGAGAAGCTGGCCGCCGTGCGTCTCCACACGAACGTCACCAGCGGCGGCGGCGCAGACCGCCGTGCGCCTCCACAAGAACGTAGCCAGAGGTGGCGGCGCCGCTAGAGGACAGCTGTCTACGAGAGCGTACTGTGGGAGCGAGAGGATCGCCAAACCGCGGCGCCGACGTATCGGCGCGGCGGGGAGAGCGACTTTGGCGGAGCGAATGGAGTGGAGGGGGACAGGGGGGAGGGGGGTTTGGGGAATATTATTGGCTAGTTGGCCGAAGGCCGGTTGAATCGGATTTGGGGGGAATTTTTGGGTGTGGGGGGAGGATTTTCGTGCGGTGGGCGGGGTGAGTTTGGCGCATGGTCGGTTTCTCCAAGTGCAGTCCCACCTGTCAGTGAAGAGGCAAGCCGAAGCGCGTTCCGTTTGCGTAAGCCGTGTGCAGGACCGAACTTGTGCGGGGTGCAATGCGACCGTGACAGGAGTGCTGTGAGTTTACCGCCCTTTTTCCTTTTAAAATAGGTGCTTCGCCCCCTCAAAAAAATTTGTTGCTTCGCGCGATCCATCAATACTACTACCAGTAATCCGGTAATCCCGACTAAAACGGCGCGCCCGGGTCTTTTCCCGCGCGATATGCTGGGAGGTTGGCTTAGTTGGGTGTTTTAGGATGAGTAATGCTACACCTACGTAATCCCAGTTACGTAATTAACGTAATGTGAAATGTGCCAGCTGTTGATTGTAGATTGGGGGGAGGGAAGGGCCCACCACCATGAATATCAGGGGAGGAGAGAGAGAGGCAATTTATGCTAACCCTTTCGTAGGTTCCCGTAGATGTAGAAAGATGTGAAATGCGTGAATGTGTAGTGGACGTACTATTGGAGTGCCTAAGATAATTTGTGTATGTATAGACCCTATGTGTTTATTTTACTTCGCATGTTAGATTTTTCTCGGTTCAATAAAAAGTAGAGTTGGTGATGATGGTGTGCCTGTCATCTTGCAATATAGGCCGTCCGATCTATATCTAAAGGATAGGAAGGAAACTATGACAATTTACCCTCACTCCTCTCCACATTTGCAGATAAGGCTTCCCCTCGTTCATCCTTTTCTCCCACAAGATCTTGATCTTCCGTGCAACGCACGGGCATCTTGCTAGTACTCCTACAATATGTATATTATTGTGAAAGTTCATATCCACCGGCTGAGATTAATGCAAACACGGTAGATTTTCATTACATTTCGAACTTTTATAGGACAGAAAAATAAAAGAAACCCAACCCTAAACCTATTCTAAGGAGGCGACCGACGTCCTCCATCTGCGATCTCTATGTATAGTGGCGGGGTTCAAGACCCGTGAAGTCAAGGTGCGGTCTCCGGCGAGGAAGAGTAGAACACAGGATACGGACCGGCCAATTGGCACACCATGCCCTGCTGCCTCCCATGCCCTACTCATCCTCGGAGGAGTCCCCTACCTCGGCGGTGCCGGACGTTGGACGGCGGCAAGTAGGACGCGTGGCTGACGGTGCTCCCGTCGTCGGCCGCCAGCGTGGCCACCGCTTGTGCGGTCACGTCCGAGTCCGGCTATGCCGCTATTGCGTCGCGAGAGGCGACTTGAGCGAAGGCGGCGACCTTGAGCTTCATCCCTGAAGACAAGCTCTCCCGCAGAGCGTTCGCACTTGCGGTCATGGCGGATGTGGTGCCAAGTAGGAGGACGATGTGCTATGGTGTGGAGGTTAGCTGGGCATTGCCGCTTTAAGTAGCACATTCCGGTGAGGCCAAGCGTCCGGGTGCGTCATTAAGTCGCCGGAGTTGGTTCCTAGGGCACCGAGCCTCTTAACGACGACATACGAACAGACTTCATGAATGCGGGCAGCTGGCGCCGGCTGAGAACGCACCGCGCGACGGCGCGAGGGACGAGGGTTTTGGTGTGCCAGGGTAGTCAGCTACGGTCGTGGCAACGTTGGAGATGCCCTTTGCTCACATGCGATCCCCGCATGTCATTGAAAAAGCAAGATGACCCGGCATGGTCTCAGGTCCAGAGGATGCAGTTGGCCGCGCTACACCACGCCGCGGCCGCGTCGTGGCGCCCCGTGCATCCTCGACGAGCCGGGTGTTGGGGTGTGTTTGGATTGTGGCCAAAGTGCACCTTACCAAAATTTTGGTCATGACCCAAAGATTGGTCTTTGTTTGGATGGTTGCCATTTTTTGTCATGCCAATGAACTCTAGCAAACTCTAGTTCATTTTTCTTGCCAATGTCGGCCAAATCATGGGCAACCAATACCTCAACCAAAATTTTGGTCATGACCCAAAGATTGGTCTTTGTTTGGATGGTTGCTATTTCTTTGGCATGCCAATGAACTCTAGCCAACTCTAGTTCATTTTTCTTGCCAATGTCGGCCAAATCATGGGCAACCAATACCTCAACCAAAATTTTGGCTACCCAATGCTTTGATGGAGCAACCTTGGGCAGAAACCAAACATACCGTTGGTCGTGCCACAGCACTAACGCCACCCTCGGCACATTGAAACCGACCGTCTCTAGCTACAATATGAGCGTGTTGCTCACCGCGGTCGCCGTGTCTAGAGGTGGTGCTGGAGCTGCGCCTCGTTGTTGGCCCCATCGACCCACATGAATGGTTGTCGGTGGTGAGGAGGTCGTGGGCCAGCTCCTCCATTGGACTAGTCTGCGCTACGTCATCCCGACAGGTGTGCCCCACATATCGGTTTCCCTGTTTTCCCGGCCATATTCGAGCGTCAGTGCTCCGCGTTGCGCATTAGGCCTTTCACTATGTAGGCCAAGCGAGACTACTTATTGTTTATTTGAGCCGTTCAAGTATAATCATGTGGCGTTTGCTTATTTCTTATTCCTCTCCAACCCTCTTCTCCATCGATCATGTTGCCCTCCAGTCGAGTCCATCCTCCCGCATGCCTCATTTGAACATGCCGCCGAGTATCATTCGCATGTACCCACCCTAGTCCTCTTTCAATAGATCTCCGGACCCCGAGATGAAATCGAGAGGGAAGGAGTGGGGGCATGTGATACCTAAGGCGGATTCAAAATTTTGAACCGGTGATCATATGATAGAGGCGAGGGTGTCCCGATCTTTCGATGAGATGATAACTATCGATTTGGTGGAGACGACTTTGACCATCCGACTACAAACGTGCACGACATTGCGCCTTAGCAATCGCTAAACCAATCTCCCGAGGTTACTAACGATGCTGGAAGCACGATCAGCCTGACCACGAAGGTCTATTCCTGCACGCAATCGAAGAATAGGCAAAAATATGATAATGCAATCTTAATTGCGAATATAGATGAAGTATTGATAAAGGTGGAGATCCGTAAGCGGTCTTGGTCTGATCGTTGGACACAAACGAATTACACGAAGTTGCAATGCCTAACTTTTAACTAAACAAATCCCTAGGAAAAAGCTACTAGATGGATCTACTTATATAGGAGCAAGGGTTGGCGGCCAAGGAGGTGGGAGGACGTCCCAAGGCAGCCTAAAACTAACCCTAGGTCATACAAGGCTCATGGGCCCATGTGGAGGTGATGCAACACCTTTGGACTTGTTGTTTGACTCGGATTCTGCTGCAACGTCAGATTGTTTCATCGATATCTCAATGCTCCGGATGAATTTGAAGGTGAATCCAATTGGGTTGGAAAGAGCACAAAATCTATTTTCCAACAAAAAAAGAATCACCCAATTCGGAGTCCATATGAAAAAGTTGTTGGCGTTTTGAGTGAGGTATGTCTGTGCAGTCCAAATCTGAATCTAGAACGTGAGAGACTTGGACTCTATCTTCTCTTGGGCCAAAAGTGACGTGAGAGAACTTTTTGAACAGCAAGTAAACTTCTCTTTCTGCCTTATCTTCATATGTGGATTGTACAAATGTCCCATACACATGCAATTAGACAAAACACAAAAGTGTGTGAAGTATTTTTGTTCTGGATAACATAAATAGATTATTGAATAGTTTGCACTAGAAATCACCTGACAAATATGCATGTATGCAATATTTTTGGTTGTATCCAAGGTAGTCATGTCCTCATCATCCTCCCCTTCTTGAAAACAAAGCCGTCCTCGGCATTGCTTAATCTGAAATGTGGCAAACAAAAGAGACAAGGTTTACATGTTGTATATGTATATGTCATCCATTTTACTTCCCTTAATTTTTGCACATATGCCACATGTACACATGAGTAACTTTCATAGTTCATAAAATGTATAGCAAAAATATTATCACAATTATCATAAGGCATGAAAATGTTGCAACTCAATTTACACATATAAGTGAAGCTCTTATTCGTATCAAAAGATTGACAATGTTCATCATTAAACCATCCCAACATTGCGGAATAAACCTTATTTGCATCAAATTTACATGCTACCACATGCTTAAATAAGCAAACATGCAATAAGTCATTTGACACATAATCATCACCAAGATTAGAGGTCATATCAAAATGATTAAACATGGGTTCTTTTGCATCAACAGTTAATTCACTAGGTGCACTCGACATTACTGATATTGCATTTGTTTGATCACATGCCAAAGTCAAATCATCAACATAGTCCTCTAAAATAGGTGGTGTGATCAAAGTAGTGGGTAGGTCATCACATGGTGAACTGAAATTGACAAGGTATTCATCATACTCATGAGGAGGTGGAAGATCAGTACCTTTGTCATTACCTTTTATGATCAACTCAGATGATGTAGGCACTCTCGGTGGTGACGTGTCACATGGTGGAGGAGATGTAGTCCGCACAACAACGGATGTGGTTGTCATAGTATGCATAGTAGTTGAAGGAACAATCGTATCAACTATTGGAATGTGCACCGTGCGCTTGTTCTCCTCGTGGGCAACACGTCGTTTTATTTTCTGTTCAGCTTTGCAAGCAAGACAAAACAAATGGTCCATAGGATTACACTCTTCATGAATTAGTATCTCTTGAATATCACAGTTTAATCTCCCCAAAATCTATCCATAAAATCATCTTCACTTTCTTCTAAAGAGTAACGCAACAAGGTAGTTTGTAAATCATCATAATATTTCGTTACAGTGTCACTACCTTGTTTTAAATGTTGCAACTTTTTAATCATGTCACGAGTATAATAAGCGGGAACGGAAGTACGTCGCATGGCAAGTTTCAAATCATCCCAAGTAGTAGGTATATAATCAGGGTGTAACCGACAATATTCACTCCACCAAACCAAAGCATAACCAGTGAAAGAACCAACCGCAACCTTAACCTTTTTATGTTCATCAAAATTATGGGAAGCAAATATATTTTTTATGTTGAACTCCCATTCAATATATAAGGCAGGTCTAAAACGGCCATTAAATGGTGGTATAGATACATTAACCTGGTCTTGTGCATTTGGATGTTTGTGCACCTCTTGTGACGGTTGTGGTATTTGCAAAGGTGGTGGCACGTCTCCCACGATCGACAAAGCCCATGAATTGACTCTGGATCCTGTCATGATTAGTAGAAACAAGAAACAGAATCCAAAAAAATGTTCCTATGAACTACTTGGAAGTGGTGGTAAAACGCTCACAGTATAGCAAATCTCAATATCTTACAAGTTCTTACCATGCAGCAGGTGGTGATCGGCAACCAGCGGTGTCAAATAACTCTGAAGATTGAGTAAAGCGACTGCCAGGGGAACATACGTATACACGATGTAGAAATATGTGGAGCTGGGTTGGCTATATATGGTAGCAAAAGATTAGCAATAATCCATTCAAAGATGCAATGTTGAATAAACGATCAACGACGGTACTGTGCTGGTCCTAGGCTAGACCGAACTAGAGACGCGAGCCTAGAACACTAATGAGGTCACGCCGTAGCAAAAGTAGCATCAATAAAGGATATGAAGTAGCTCTGGATAGGAAGATATAAGTGAAGATCACAATAGCAGTAAAGATAATGATATGAAACAACAGCCAAGCAGGATATATCAACAACTTTCTCTCCAACTTTTTCTTTGGAAAAATTTGTGCCAATTTTTCTCAAGAATAGCACTAACTCAAGATTTTAAACGCAAAAAGAATCACTCAATTCTGAGTTGATATGAGGAGTCAAAAAATTCTAAAACTGGTCTGAAAAACTAGAATAAGCTATGTTCGTGAACTTCGGAGGGCAAAAAGACCTATTTAGAAGCCGATTTTTAGGTGCAAAATATTGAACTTGCTTCTGAAACTGTTTAGATGCGGCTCGTCGCTGGATTTCATTTGAGTAGTCGCGGAGCCAAAACGGACTTAGTATGAGGAAGTTATGCCTGTTTTACTGAACAGTGCACAAAACAGATTCCAATCCGAATTCAACTACGAGATTGAGTCTAGATAGATCCGAATTTTGTTTTTTTCTCCTCTCTTTTTTTTCTCACACTTATTTTCCTTTTTCTTTCTTTTTTTTCTCTGACTTTTTTTCTTTTTTTCTCTCGTTTCTTTCTCTGTCTTTTTTTTTCTCTCTCCCTCTTTCCAAAACAAACTAGATAATATGTAGATTGGATCAAGCGAAGATGGGAACGATCTCAACTATGATTATGACAATGAACGGTGGGTAGCACGTGGAGGAAATTGATCGATGGGTGGTGGACAGCGGAAGGGATAACGATGCAGCGGTGACAAGACTAATGTGAACAGAACTCGAAACTCTAAACGACCTAGACACTAAGACCAGCAACTCGACACGACGATGCAACCGATAATTCAACTATGCAAGCAATGAAAAGAAAATTGCAAAGGCTCAGACTGGCTTGGACAAAGGATGAATAGATCTAACTTTTTTGTGGCTTTTTCTTGGACAATAGGTAAGAAAATAAATCTAATCTAGAAAAAACTGGAAATTCTCACCGAGCAACCTGAAAACTGATACCACTTGATAGAGGTGAGGGTGTCCCGATCTTTCGATGAGATGATAACTATCGATTTGGTGGAGACGACTTTGACAATCCGACTACAAACGTGCACGACGTTGTGCCTTAGCAATCGCTAAACCAATCTCCCGAGGTTACTGACGATGCTGGAAGCACGATCAGCCTGACCACGAAGGTCTATTCCTGCACGCAATCGAAGAAAAAGCAAGAATATGATAATGCAATCTGAATATTGCCTACATAGATGAAGAATTGATAAAGGTGGGGATCCGTAAGCGGTCTTGGTCTGATCGTTGGACACAAACGAATTACACGAAGTTGCAATGGCTAACTTTTAACTAAACAAATCTCAAGGAAAAAGCTACTAGATGGATCTACTTACATAGGAGCAAGGGGTGGCCGCCAAGGAGGTGGGAGGACGTCCCAAGGAAGCCTAAAACTAACCCTAGGTCGTACAAGGCTCATGGGCCCAAGTGAAGGTGATGCAACACCTTTGGACTTGTTGTTTGACTCGGATTCTGCTGCAACGTCAGATTGTTTCGTCGATATCTCAATGCCCCTGATGAATTTGAAGGTGAATCCAATTGGGTTGGAAAGATGACGAAATCTAGTTTCCAACAAAAAAAGAATCACCCAATTCGGAGTCCATATGAAAAAGTTGTTGGCGTTTTGAGTAAGGTATGTCTGTGAAGTCCAAATCTAAATCCAGAACGTGAGAGACTTGGACTCTATCTTCTCTTGGGACAAAAGTGACGTGAGAAAACTTTTTGAACAGCAAGTAAACATATCTTTCTGCCTTATCTTCATATGTGGATTGTACAAATGTCCCATACACATGCAATTACACAAAACACAAAAGTGCATAAATAGATTATTGAATAGTTTGCACTAGAAATCACCTGACAAATATGCATGTATGCAATATTTTTGGTCGTATCCAAGGTAGTCATGTCCTCATCATCATAGCATCCGCAAATCATATATAAAGGGTATTCAATGTTCGTTTCGTTTTTGAACGTACAATATACTCCCTCCTATCCTTTCTAGTTTACATATAAGTTTTATGTGTGGTCAAAGTATCTCTACTTTGATCAAAAAGGTATCAACATTCAACAATGCCCAATCAATATTGTTAGATTCATACGTACTCCTAGATTTGTACTCGAGATGGTTTCCAATTTGACTATTGACAAGATTAATAGTACATGAGATGTATAATGTGAAAATTATATCATTGGAAACTCCTTTCACATACGAATTTGACCATATGCTTTGTGTAAGTTGCATATCATATATTATTACTCTAACATTTGGTCAAAGTTAGCCTCGAAAAATGCATTAGACCCTGTATGCTTTGTGTAAGTTGCATGTCATATATTATTACTCTAACATTTGTGTAAGTTGCATGTCATATATTAACACTCTAACGTAGGTATCCCTGCCTTACCCTCCCTTTCGGTCACTTACTGGTGGACCCCATGCTTGCTAGGCCCCGCATGTCAGTTACTCAATGGGTTCGGCCATGTCAGGGGATCCTCATCCATAGTATACTCCCTCTATTTTTATTTACTCCGCATAAAACGGAGGGAGTGGTGGTATAATAAATGTTGCGGGCGGGGGAGGGGGAGGGACGTCGGTTTGCTCTCAACTGCGGTCCCACAAGCGAGCAAAAACGCAAGACAAAGCGCGTTCAATTCGGTGAGAGACGTGGAGGGTCCAGCGTGCCGGGCTGCAACGCGAATGCGACAAGAGCGATGTACAGTCAAAACTGATTGACCGGTCATCACTGGAACCACTATTCACACCAGAACCTTCGTTGCTCGGCCTACGCCAGCCACTGCCCTAAAACCGCACCAAATCTCCAGCCCATTCCCCCACCTTTCGATCTCCTAGCCCGCATCAAGCGTCCCCTAGTTCACCGGAAAGCCATGGTGCACCGCAAGATCACTTACTACAAGATGTTGATGCCGGAGCGCCGCCCAGAAATCGCGGCGGCGGTCGGCGCCACAGACCTCCGTTCCCAAGCTCGCTTTGCGGCGGGCCAATCCCCGAGTTCTCTGGAGCCAAGCTACGAGAAGGAGGAATCCGGTCCAATGTTCATGGAGGAGGTCGCGGTGCAGAAGGCCCCCGATGGGTATGAGACGATGGATGTCGACTTCGTGCCGGCGTATGAGTCCCCCATAGTGCAGGCGGACCAGCGGTTCAGCATGGTCCATGAGGCTCAACTCAACGCGGAGCGCGCGCATGCCGCTGCCATCGAGGCTCTCCTGCAGGAGGAACCGAATGACGTGGATGTGAACGGGGCGGTGGAGGCTCAACTTGAGGCAGAGCGCGCGGATGCCACTACCATCGAGGCCCTCTTGCAGGCGGAACCGGACATCCTGGAATTGAACCGGGCGGCAGAGGCTCGACTCGACATAGAGGCGCAGATGCCGCTCTCATCGACACCCTCCAGCAGGCGGAACCGGACATCCTGGACTTGAACCGGGCGGTGGAGGCTCGACTCGACGCGGAGCGCGCGGATGCCGCTGCCATCGAGGCCCTCCTGCAGGCGGAACCGGACATCCTCGACTTGAACCGGGTTGTGTTCTCGTCCGTGGAGAGCGGCCGCATGCTCCGCTTGAACGAGTAGCTGGAGGCCGAGGACAACCATGGTGCGGAGACACACATCGGCAGCGACGGCTGATTCGCGCCGACAGCCAAAGACGACAAGGTCGTCTCTTTCCGCGAGCAGTGGTAGTTTTTCTTTATGTTGTTGTTTTTATCGATCTTTTGCTGTGTAAAAACAAATATTTGTTATGCAAGTCGCCTGACTTGGGTCAGTCTACCATTTCAGGCAGTTGGATGAATATCCAACGTCTCCTAACCCTTCTTTCCTTCTTCCTCACGTCTTCTTCTTCCCCAACAGACCACCGCACGGGCCGTACGGATACTCCCAACATGCGGTTGGATAAACATACTCTATGAACGAAAATTATGTGTCAGCGATAGGATGGCTGAGTTTGGTTTGTTCACATGTGACAGCACGTGTCAGTGAGGGTGTGTTCCCTTGGTTGGGTTTGCGGCGTGCAGGAGCGACTGTGTGAGGGTGCCGTGCGATCGCGGCGTGCAGGAGCGACCGTGTGAGGGTGCGGTGCGACTGCGTCAGCCGTGCGCAAGTGTACCTCCTTCTCATTTTGAAAACTTTAGGCAAGCTTGGCAAAAATGTGTGGCGAAGTTTGGCAATGCAAGGCCTAGACCCAAACAGGATAAGTACGTACGTACTAGGAGTACTAGTGTTAAAAAAGAAAGGTGGGGTTTTCCTTGGCGGGATTTAATCGATACAAATCCTCGTTTCACGTGTCAATTAATGTGTATTTTTTCTCCAAAGACCAAAGGGCTAACCATCTCACTCCTCATCGCTTGATTAATGCAGCGCCATGAAAACCAACCTTCTCACTTCTGCATGCATGCAGGGGATATTAATGTCCTTGGTTGCTAACCCCATCAATTTTGCCTCGATTAGTGTTAGTGGCCCTTTGCAAATTGTAATTTTGATATACTGGCCTTGTGTACAAAAAATGGAGGTAGTAACTATATTTGACTTCCTTCCCCATTGCGGTGACGTCGATGATATCTTTTTTGGTGGTTTGGCGAAGTGCGTTCGACGGAGAACGCCATTGAGGGAGACCACGGTAAGTCGATCGCAAGTGCCACCTGCAAGCTGAGACAACCGCCTTATTTGCATCCAGGAAGTCCTTTACTAGTACTACTAGGAGTACTAGTGCGGTGAGATGGTTTCTCGAAGAGGACGATGGAGAAGCGGAGTCAGCGAAGAGTGAAATGATGGTTGCTTCGTCCGTGCTTTTGTGATTTGACGCCTCACTGCTTTGTGATTTGTGATAGAAGGGACAGGGGCGTAGACTCTGTGCTCTATACTATACTACATGCGTCCAAGCATGGGAGAAATAGGAGATACGTTGCATTTTTCTAATCCTTCAATCAATCAATCAGGGAGCTTCGGTTCCATCTTTTTGGCTTTGGCAACACCATCCACAATGGTTCCCACGATGCCAAAAGCTATTTTCACATTTGGCTACACATTGTGAATGCCCTTAACCGTACCACTTGGTTTTGCTCCTGTGTGCTATCTATACAAATCTCAATTATATTGATCTAAAAAATTATAGAATGAAGATTAGTAAAAAGGAGGTGATTTTGCCGCGCGGATGGCGGGGGAGGTTTCTTATTTGAGCAATGCTACATCCACGTAATGGTTTACGAAAAGTTACAAGCTGATGTGATGTGGGACTATTTGATTGGATTAAAGGAGAGGATTAGGACCACCCCACCTGAAAATCAGGGGGGCATATATAGATTAGATGGAAAGTATATGTAGCAGCTACATAGCCCTTTGTAAGTCTAGGATTAGGCTCCTTATTTTCTGTGGACGTTGTCCTGGCGGTTTGCTAACATGTGGTCCCACGTGTCAGTGCTTTACCAAGTCGATCCGCGTCCCACATGAGGTAGAACAACGGCAGAAGCAACACATGGATAAGTTGAAGAAGATGAGGGAGAAGCGGATTCAGCAACGAGTGAAATGATGGTTGCTTCATCCCTCCAACTTAACTGCGGGAAAGGTGCAGATTTGTGATTTGACGCCTCATTGCTCATTACTACGCCGGCACCATGACTGGGGTGCATCACCCTGGCTGCTCTGCACTGTATTCCGGTATGGCACGTGGACCCGGTAGCTTGATGTCCCACGTGTCGGCGAAAGGGACTAGAAGATTTATGAAAGAGAGCGCTCCACTCTTACGACGGAGGAGTAGATGACATGACGGCCCAGTGAACTGTCACTTGTATTGTATAGTACTATAGTTTTCTGTTTCGCACTATCCATCGATACAAACCCAATTAAACAGGAAAGGGCGGGATTTTTCCCGCGCGGTAGATGATACTGGTCATACATTTCAAAGGCAATTTTAATGTATGCAAACTGAATAATTATAAGTAACAATATGATATCTAGTAAAACTAAAAACACATATGATTTATTGTGTTAGAGTGTAGTAGTAGTGCTGTATTGCATAGTTGTTAGATGTAACATGCGAGAACATGTAGAGATATAGTTTTGGAGGGCCTACAGAGAGAAAAGCATAATACGGTCACGGAACTTCAGAATAAGCTGATTACGGTCACTATATACGTTTTGCGGTGATTATACGGTCACTTGCTCACAGTTCAGCATCGGATTGCACTCTGTTGATCAGCCAAATAGTCTGCGTGGCACCAAGTTGACTAGTTAAATTGACCATGTTCCTTGTGGGTCCCACCTATCAGTTCGCATAGGCAAAAGGTCAGATAAACACAAATTTACGCAGGCGCGACAAGGCTCCAACCCGTGCGCGGGAATCACCTGGTTGTGTATGTGTCTGTCAGGGCCTGATGTGTGTGCATGCACGTGTAGGTTGAGCACTTGAGTGTGAGAGTGTGTGTTGGTCGTGTGGTGTACTGGTGTGTGCATGCATGCGTGCGTGTGTGCGTGTGAGTGTTGCGTGCGTGTGTGTGAGTGTTGTGTGCGTGTGTGGCTACGTGTGTACGTGGGTGCGTGTGTTTGTGTGAGTGTTGCGTGGATGCAGTTCGTGTGCATGCGTGCGTGTGTGTATAATCACCACACCAGCTCCTGTTTGTCAAAACAGACAGCTCAGCATACCAATACAAGGCCACCTTGTCCGCTGTGCCCGCGGTCATGACTTCGAACCACCGTCAAAATTTTTTTTGTCGTTTGTTTTCATTCTTACTAGCAAGATGCCCCTGCGTTGCACATCACATCAAGATGCATTTGTATGACTTGTTTATCTTGTGAGAGAAAAGGATGAACAAGGGAGGGCCTTATTTGCAAATGTGGAGAGGTGTGTGGGTACCTTTTTGCAAAATTTCCATAGTTTCTTTCCTATCCATCAGATATAAATCAGACGGCCTATATTGCAGGATGGCAGGCACACCATCATCACCAACTCTGTTTTTTATAAGAGTGTATTTTATGTATTTTATAAGAGTGTAGATGTAGAGTAGATACAAGTCGACAGGTGGACACGATGGTAGTGAGATAATGTGATGCAATACTAGAGGTGCCACGTGGAGCGTTTAACTGGTCAACTAGTCATGTCATGAGCAAATACAGAGTTGTACGGTGAGCCCGTGACCGTATAATAACCACTAAACGTAAATGGTGACCGTAATGAGTGGATTCTGAAGTCCAATGTACGTATCGTGCTTTCGCTTCAAATACAATGATCGTCATTGCATATATCGCAAGAGAAAGATGAAACATGCGTGAATTTTCTGGGGGCTTACTTTTAGAGGACCTGGAGATAGTTTTGTGTGCATACGTGAAAGGGGCGTACAGGGGGGTATGCGATGGAGATAGAGATGCTCTTCGTTTCTCTTTATTATGACTAACTTTGTATATACTATAAAAATATAAAAATTCATAGTGCGAAATAAATATCATTGTGGGCACCATGCAATGCAAATTATCGTTCGTACTCCTCCATATAACTTTGTAATGTTGTATATATGTAGAAACTCTAAAATCACTTTTTGGCCACACTTTATTCAAAAGGAATGTTGTATGCGAAATAAACGTGAAGAGAGGGCTTTTTAGATCAATGGGGTACGTGATGTAACATGTGTGAATGTGTAGTTGATGTATTTGGCGGGGCCTAGAGAGGTATGTGTGTGTATTCAAGAGAGGCATGGATAGTGGGGCCGACGGGGGGGCGTGGGAGAGATAGCACGAGAAATGAGAGTGGTCTAGAGAGAGAGAGACGAATATGACGTCACGACAAGAGATTCCATTCCCTTGAGTGTGTATATGCAAGGGGGGAGGGAATAGAGGCACCAAGAGAAATTTTCTGTGTGTGTGGTGTTTGTGTTGGTATGTGTGGGTGTGAAAAGATAATGAGACATGGGGGCAGAGGGTGTCTCACCGTGTTAGGTCCGGTGGGTCGAGGTGAGGCCCTTCGTTCGGTTCCATTCTGCGCCACATTGGTCGGCCCGTGACGCATTTAGGAAGACCCATGGATGACTAGTCGTACAAGACAAAGATAGCAGAATTGTGAAGGACTGTGTGTCCACTGACAAAGCCGGCTAGGATTTGTAACCCTAGGTTCTTGGACTAAGGTAACCCCTTTATCTCTGATATTACTATTCATCCAACCTAACTTTAAGGGGCATCCTACAGAATGCTCTGCTAGAATCATACTCGCCGATTAGGAAGAGAGGTGTGAGACAATGCGTGAGAGACAAGCGTAAAGATAATGTGCGTACATGAGACATGTAGGCAGGTCCATGTATATAGAAAGGGTCGATGAGGATTGTGCATGTGTATGTTTGCGAGAGGAAGAGTGCTTGTGATAAAGGTTAGTGGAAACAGTTGTAAATGGTTACGAGAGGGAGGGAGGGTTATATCTAGAGCATGTGTGCGAGAAAGACACCTCAGGAGAGAGTGTGTGAGCATGTGTGAGAGACCACCGATGGAGAGTGAAACTACACATAAAAGACTGCTCTACACATTGATTAAAGATATAAATTGTATCCAAATATTAGGATGGGACCATGATATTTGCAATTCGCGTAAGGAGCGGTCATTGATCCATCAAACATCTAGATTCTATCGAATTTAAGCATGTATATGTTATTATTCGACACAATTGATCCACATAATTAGTATTTTGAACTCCAGACAATGCATCTCTTTAGCAATCGAATATCGCTAGGTCTTCTCACCGGCCGTCCACACAACGTGCAAGAGTTCCCGGGGCGATGGCCAAAGACCCCTGGGTGCATAGGTTTAGTCCAGCGTGCTAACCTCTCTATTAAGACTAGGTCGGGTTGCGGCGTATTGTTTGGCCGAGGCCGAGCATGACCCAGGAAAGTGTCCAGTCGGAGTTAATCGAGCGTGGTGGGCAAGTTGGTGCACCCCTGCAGGGAAGAAAACATCTATCGATAGCCTGTCCTATAGTAACAGACACTTGGAGATGTATCCCGATCGATACAACTAGAATTGGATACTTGAGATGAGACATGGATATGAGAAATGGATAGTATGGCTCTGGGATTGCTTTCTCGCAGGGAGTCGAGAAAGGATCTCTGGCCGAGGTTGATAACACTACTGCTACTTTACTTTATGCTACTCTACTCCCTCCTGTTGCTGCATGATGGTGGTTTCCAGATGACGCCAGTCTTCGATAGGACTAGCTTCTCCCCCTCTTATTCTGGCATTCTGCAGTTAGTCCACAGATACTACCCCTTTCATTGATACCGATGCATATGTAGTGTAGATCCTTGCTTGCGAGTACTTTGGATGAGTACTCACGGTTATTTTGCTCCCTCTTTTTCCCCTTTTCCTTTCTTTCCGGATGTTGCAGCCAGATGGTGGAGCTCAGGAGCCAGACGACACCACCGACGATTACTACTACACTGAGGGTGCCTTCCACTATGTGGAGGCCACCGACGACCAGGAGTAGTTAGGAGGCTCCTAGGCAGAAGGCCTTGCCTTTTCGATCGTTGGTACTTTTGTGCTAGCCTTCTTAAGGCAAACTTGTCTAACATATGTCCGTACTCAGATATGGTTGCTTCCGCTGACTCGTTTGTATTCGAGCTTATGTATTCGAGCCCTCGAGGCCCCTGGCTTGTAATATAAAGCTTGTATTATTTTATTTTTGTGTCTAGAGTCGTGTTGTGATATCTTCCCGTGAGTCCTTGATCTTGATCGTACACATTTGCGTGTATGATTAGTGTACGATTGATTCGAGGGCGTCACATGGAGGAATCATTATTTTGCGTGTAATAAGGAGGCATTTCCTTGCGTGCGGCCGTAGACCCAGCTGTCGGCCTCTCCACGTACAGTCCACTTCAGATGCATGTCAATCCATTGACCATGTTGACCACGCCGCGCCGAGAGCACCAGGGCGGTGGACGACGGCGAGGCCTAGGAAGGGAACGACACGGAGGCAGGGAACACTACAGGAATCAGCTACTTTGCCGTCAGCCATGGCGGACGGCAAAGGCATGGATGGCTGACGGCAAAGGTCTTTGCCGTCCACCGCGGACGGCAAAAGGTGACGGCAAAGTAAGGTTCGGCAAAGAGGTACTTTGCCGTCTGCTTCGGGCGGCTGACGGCAAAGGAGCCTTTGCCATCAGCAGCGGACGACAAAGAGTGCAGACGGCAATAAGTGCGCTGTTACTCCGTTAGGTGGCTAACGGCAGGCCTTTGCCGTCCGCCGTGTGATGTCAGCCGACGTAACTACACGGCAGGACTTTGCCGTCCGGCGCTGTAGGCAAAGTTTTTGCTCTTTGCCGTCCGCCGCGGACGGCAAAGCCTTTGCCGTCAGCCACTGTAGGCAAACTGACCAAATTGGTCAGCCTCCCAGGAAGCACAGCTGCCTGCCACGTGGCCTCTTTGCCGTCCGCTGCTAATGGCAAAGAGCTCTTTGCCGTCGGTGGCAGACGACAAATAGCTTGCATATTGGCTCTTTTTTTCTGTTTTTTTGAATCCAACAATTTTCAGAGCAAATATATATGACATATATAGATATATTTCCATATCAGATATCCAGCACATAAGTTTCATATCACATACCACATAAGTTTCATCCATACACATTGTTCATACCTAAGGAAGTTCCATCCATATACATATTACAATAGGAAGTTCCATCATAGCAAGCTAGATACAATGCAAAGTTTCGTGAAAGGAAAAGCAAGCACTCCATCATAGCAAGCTAGGTTCCATGAAGTGAATGAAATCTGCAAAATGGTAAATAAGAAAGTTAGAAATAGGTGACTAGAACAAGAAGAAGACTAGAACAAGAAGTATATGTCATTTATGAGCTAACTTAGTTGAAATGGATCATATATGAGCTAACTAAGTTGAAATGGGTTGTTTATGAGCTAACTTAGTTGAAATGGATCATTTATGAGCTAACTTAGTTGAAATGGGTCATTTATGAGCTAACTAAGGTGAAGGGCATCGTTTTTGAGCTAACTAAGGTGAAATGAATAGTTTTTGAGCTAACTAAGGTGAAATGGATCATTTATGAGCTAACTTAGGTGAAATGGATCATTTATGAGCTAACTTACTTGAAATGGGTCGTTTATGAGCTAACTAAGGCGAAATGGATCTTTTTGAGCTAACTAAGGTGAAATGGATTGTTTTTGAGCTAACTTAGGTGAAATGGATCATTTATGAGCTAACTTAGTTGAAATGGATCATTTATGAGCTAACTAAGGTGAAATGGATCGTTTTTGAGCTAACTAAGGTGAAATGAATAGTTTTTGAGCTAACTAAGGTGAAATGGATCATTTATGAGCTAACTTAGGTGAAATGGATCATTTATGAGCTAACTTACTTGAAATGGGTCGTTTATGAGCTAACTAAGGTGAAATGGATCGTTTTTGAGCTAACTAAGGTGAAATGAATAGTTTTTGAGCTAACTAAGGTGAAATGGATCATTCATGAGCTAACTTAGGTGAAATGGATCATTTATGAGTTAACTTACTTGAAATGGGTCATTTATGTGTTAACTAAGGTGAAATGGATCTTTTTGAGCTAACTAAGGTGAAATGGATTGTTTTTTAGCTAACTTAGGTGAAATGGATCATTTATGAGCTAACTTAGTTGAAATGGATCATTTATGAGCTAACTAAGGTGAAATGGATCATTTTGAGCTAACTAAGGTGAAATGGATCGTTTTTTAGCTAACTTAGGGTGAAATGGATCATTTATGAGCTAACTTAGGTGAAATGGATCATTTATGAGCTAACTAAGGTGTTTTTGAGCTAACTAAGGTGAAATGGATCTTTTTTGAGCAAACTTAGGTGAAATGGATCATTTATGATCTAACTTAGGTGAAATGGATCATTTATTAGCTAACTAAGGTGTTTTTGAGCTAACTAAGGTGAAATGGATCTTTTTTGAGCAAACTTAGGTGAAATGGATCATTTATGATCTAACTTAGGTGAAATGGATCATTTATTAGCTAACTAAGGTGTTTTTGAGCTAACTAAGGTGAAATGGATCTTTTTTGAGCAAACTTAGGTGAAATGGATCATTTATGATCTAACTTAGGTGAAATGGATCATTTATTAGCTAACTAAGGTGTTTTTGAGCTAACTAAGGTGAAATGGATCTTTTTTGAGCAAACTTAGGTGAAATGGATCATTTAAGAGCTAATTTAGGTGAAATGGATTTTTTTAGCTAACTTAGGTGAAATGGATCGTTTAGGAGCTACGGTAGGTAAATTGGGTCATTTTAGAGCTAACTTGGATAAACTGGATCATTTATAAGCTAACCTAGGTAAGATGGGTCATTTTGGAGCTAACCTAGGTAAAATGGATCGTTTATGAGCTAACTAAGTTAATTATGCAATTTTTGACATAAGTAAGCTAAGTACATATCGTTTTAGAGCTAACTTAGGTAGAATGGATGGTTTATGAGGTCAGTAAGCTTATTAAGTCATTTTGGAGGAAAAGAAGCTAACTCTAGGTCATTATGGTAAGCATATTGGAGGAAATAAATCTAAGTCTAGGTCTTTATGCATTTGTTAAGCAAAACACTAGAGAAACTTACCGTGATCACGGAGGTGTAGGACCGGGCTGGCTCGTGCCGGTAGCTGGAGAAGGAGCGGGCTGGTTCTCGCCGGTAGCTGGAGAAGGATCGTGCGATGCGTTTCTGGAGTTAAGCTGCACCAAAGATCATTTCCAATGTCTCGTTAGCATTACGACACTCAAATGTTAAGACTAGGAAGTAATGTCCATTCAAATTAAACTCACCGTGCTCCCAGGAGCAATCACTGGCATCGGCGGAGCGGTCTGACCGGACTTCTTGCACACAGATTGCACATTTGGTTTTCACAACAGAGTCATACTAGTTAGTAATGAGACTCAAATGTTAAGACTAGCAAGTAATCTGCAGAAGAAACTTACCACAAGGAGCTCGTACATGGCCCTTGCCTGCATGTCATTCCATACCCTCTCCTCCTCCAACATCTTTGTCGTCCTCTCCTCCAACTCCCGCTGCCTCTCCGCCGCCTCCGCCAGAAGTTTCTCCGTTCTATATCTCTCACTCTGTATAGCAGCCTGCAACACCACTCACATGACCATTTGTAATCATTCATGGAAGCGCACACAATGTAATGGAGAAAGATAGCTGAGTACGTATAACTAACCTTGAAGGCGAGTTGGACTGGCCGTTCACGAGGCCTTATCTCAGGAGCGGAGCTCGACTGGCGTGCCTTGATCTCCGGGAGAGTGCTAGGACAACGGATAAGTCCATCTCCCATGGCTATGGAGCCATGGGACCTCCTGCCACCAGATATCATTAGCAGCTCTGTATCAATGGGACCCTGGCTCGGGTTAAAGTCCTCCCCTTTCCTCGCCTTCCCCTGATCTCTATATTGCACGAGCTTGTCGTGGGCAGAGATGTTGGTGAAGTTCTTTGGATCATCGAGGTCAGACGCAGAGAATGCCTTGACTTTCTTGTAAGGGCCAGTGTGGGCCATGGCATACAGGTCGTACACCTCTGGCACCTTATCCGCCTTATTGTAGCGTGCCTGAAAGAGAGAAACAAAGTAAATTAGTAATTAAACGGCTAAAGCTAGTATGATGATTGAATTGCATGAATCACGAAGCAAACCACATACCCAGTTCCGCCCGTACTGAAATAAGTTGGAGCTGCCTTGGTGGTGTGGCACACCTTCCATTTGGGCACGTTTGTCCTTGGCCTCTTTGTGGGCGGCCAGCCATTCTTCTGAGCACCACGCATTGACCAACACCTCCCAACAATCCATTCGATCCGCACACCATCTCGGAGGGGCCTAAGTTAGCAAATAGAAACTTGAGCGCTAAGGCTATGAATTACTAAATGATGGAAGTAAGTAAAAGGCCTTAAGAATTACCTTGATGTACTTCTCCTTACTCAAGAACTTATCGCGGCACTCCTGCTTGGTCTTCTTGATACCACGCCCGGCGTAGTAGTCTCGAACAGCCTGCACCCGAACCTCATGTTGTAAGTTCTGAAGTAGGCGCTTGCACTCCTTGTGGATAACATGATCCGCCTCCTCCTCGTATCCCTCCTCACACCTGTAGAATGTCTGCAATCAAATGAGACGATATTGATTAGTACAATTAATAACTAGCTAGTTGAAGATTTTTAATTGTGTAAAGGAGCAATTACCCAGAACTTTCTGATCACGACGTCTGCCCTCGTCTTGCACAAGACACCGTCGATAATCTCACCCGGCAGGGCCGAGGCAGCCAAGTAGTGCTCCCAAGTCAATCCAACCTCTGGAAGCCGACCCTCACCAGGCAACGTGACAAACCCCGGGAAGTTTTGCCGAATCAGAACTCCAAGGACGGAGTTGGGCCGGCGGACACTTTCATGGTGGTCCCAACCCCTGCAGCATGACAAGGCCAACACATCAGTTATTTGAAGAAATGTGAATGCAGAAGGTACAAAAAGATTAAATGCACTTACCTCTCCCCATCAGGGAAAATCAACCACCTCTGCTCGCGGGTCGCCGGCACGGACGGGAGCCGTGTAGCACCACGCTGGTAGACGTTGCCCCCCTCCTCCCCCTCCTCATCAGTCGGCTCCCCGCCATCATCAGCATGGCCACTCGGCTCCCCGCCATCCTCAGGCTGACCCGACCAGGTACCCCATCCAGACGTGTGCTCCTCCGGGGTCTCGTGGGCCCAAGTCTCGTGGGCCGAAGGCCCGTCGACCCGAGGCTCGTGGGCCGAAGACTCATGGACCGGAGGCTCGTGGACCGAAGTCCGTGCAGCCTCCTCCTCAGACGAGTCCACCCTAGCAGTCACGTGCTCGGGTGAAACAGCTGGGGGCGGTGGCGAGGAAGGCGCCATAAGAGTCACCCTACCTCCTCTCCCGCGACCACGTGCTCCACCTCCTCTCTTCTTCTTACCTCGTACCCTGCTGGGCACCGCGGTCGACGAAGAAGGGCCCGCCGGTGTCGCCATACTGTCCAGCAACGCTCGGCGGAGAGGTGCGTGTGGAATGGAAGACCTCGCACCACGCGCCGAGAAGAAGGGGCCTCGGCGCGCTCCCGACCAGCGCCCATAACCTTTCAACACCTGCCATGACAAAGAATAAACGAAATTAGTACAACATAAAAAAAGTACCGACATGAATAATAATATGTATATCACTTAAGTGTATCATCATCAAGTACAACATAAAAAAATTGAATACCTAACACTACTAATAATCTCGATCAGTATCATCAATAAATGCATAATCATCATCATCACTATAATCAATGATGGGCTCATAGGGTTCATTGGCATCAACATGTGCAAGGCCACCTTGACGTAATCGGTCAAGCATTGACAGGTCATCCGCAGCAGTAACCTCTTCTTGTTCCGGCTCTTTTTGTTCCTCCTCTGGGGTGATGTCGGATTCATTGTCGCTGTCTACTTCAATGTTTTGGGGTGAAGTATAGCGGTTCTTGAAACGCTTTTTGGAAAGACATGTCTCTTGGAAGAATTCTCCTTCATATGTGTCTGGGTTAATGCGAGGTTCATAATCCTCTTCCTTTGGGGAAGAAAGTCTAGCACGTGGCGGCACTTCATAAACGACATCCCAACCTTTCAGATTTGGATTAGTTTGGCAGGCCCACGGTAGATAGAATACTTGGGTCGCCTGTTGAGCCATAATATAGACATCAGGAACATCTAAATGAGTGCTTTGGTTGATTTCAACTAGCCCTATATGTTCATGAGTCCTTCTAGTCTCCTTCGGCTGAAACCAATAACATTTGAAGACTACGACATTCGGTGGGTTTTCACCATAGAACAGAAGTTCATAAATTGCTTCAACTCTCCCATAATACTCGGTACCTCCTTCGCCGATAGCAGATACACAACAATTTGTAGACTTTCGGTCGGCCATAGATAGCTCTTTGCCATAGGTACGAAAGCGATACCCGTTGATGTCGTACTTGTCAAATGAACGGACCTTATAGTCAAAATAATTAGCGACTTGTCTCAACTCGGCGTCCATAGACTCTGAATTAGCCTACAAGTTTAATATGAAAAGATTGTTGCATTATGCACAAATTAGCGAATGAAATGAAATTGTCTAATAGAAATTACCATTTGTTTGAACCCAGACATGAAACCGGGATAGCCACCTCCTTGCTTTGCGAGAAGCTCATACTCTTCGATGGAATCCTTTTGGATCTCCGCTCCATACAAGAATATGGCGACGTATTGACTGTATGACATATCCAGGAATAAGAGTAGTTCAAAGGAAATAGAAGTTGCGAAACAATGTACTGAGAACTTACTCGATGTACGGCCGCACTTCTATCAGGTTGTTGAAGATATACAACGAAATGGTCCGCCATTCTTCGTTATCCAAAGATACTGGATGTGAAACACTAGATGGTGCGAGATTCCCTTTGAATAGGCTGAGGTTGGATCCACCCTTTTTAGGCTCGTCAGCATTGTACCGAGGCTTCGGATTATGCAAATGACGATTTTTGGCTTCGTAGTGCGCTGTTACGAAGTTTGCTGCCTCCTCTGTGATGAATGCCTCAGCCATTGATGCTTCAATTCTACGTTTATTTTTACATTTTTCTCGAAGCGTCTTCTGCATCCTCTCAGTTGGGTAGCACCAACGATTTTGCACGGGCCCCCCAATCTTGCCTCGGTCGGGAGATGCAAAATCAAATGCTGCATTGGATTAAAGAAGCCCGGTGGAAAGATCTTCTCTAACTTGCAGATGAACTCCGACGCCAACTCTTCCATTTCTTCTAGCACGCCAGGTGATAGTTCTTTCGCACAAAGAACACGGAAGAAATAGCTGAGTTCTGCCAGTACTAGCCATTCATCCTCAGGGATGAAGCCACGCAACATCACTGGCATTACCCGCTCAATCCATATGTGCCAATCATGACTCCTGAGACCAAATATCTTCAGTTTATCAAGATTTGCTCCCCTCTTTAGATTCTCTCCATACCCATCGGGGAACATCAACTGATGTTGCACCCATAAGAGAATTTCCCTCATAGCTGGCCTTCCAAGATTGAACCATGCCTTTGGCTTCGTCCAGTTCTGCTTTCCTTTCGGTTCTTTCATGTTTTGTAACGGCCTATCACATAGTGCTTCTAGATCGACTCTAGCCTTAGTATTATCCTTTGACTTCCCATCTATGCCGAACAATGTACCAAAAAGTGCCTCGGCGATATTCTTCTCAGTGTGCATCACGTCGATGTTGTGTGGGCAAAGGAGGTCTTGGAAGTAAGGCAGATCCCATAAGCATGTTTTGTGAGTCCACGCGTGCTTAGTATTATACCCCTTGAAGTACCCTGGACGTTGTGGATCTGGCTCGACAGCGTTTAACTAATCTAGGGTCTGTTGGCCTGTCAATGCAGGTGGTGCAGAGTTTTTGACAACTCTACCCCTGATAAATTTCTTCTTGTCTTTCCTGAACTTATGGCGAGGATCCAGGAACTGTCTATGCATGTCGAAGCAAGAAAACTTGCGACCGACTTGAAGCCAACGAAACTCAAGAGCTCCCTTGCATGTGGGGCACGGGAACCTTCCATGCACACACCAGCCAACGAATAGCGCATACGCCGGCAAGTCATGCGTCGAGTACATGTACCAGACACGCATTATGAAGTTCCGTTTTCTAAAGGCGTCATATGTCTTGAACCCATTATCCCAGGCTTCTTGCAATTCGTCCTTAAGCGGCTGCATGTACACATTCATATTTTTGCCCGGATAGTTGGGTCCTGGAATTATCAACATCAGGAAAATGTTCTTTCTTTGCATAATCTGTCCGGGGGGAGATTGAGTGGAAAGACAAATACGGGCCAACAGTTGTATTGGGCTGCCATCATACCAAACACACTGAACCCATCCGTGCTGATGCCGACTCGAGGATGCCTCGGATCTGCCGCTTTGTCAGCATGTAATTCATCAAACTTTTTCCACGCAACACCATCCGATGTGTGTACCATCATTAGATTCCCATCTGCATCTAGTTCCGTTCTTTTGCCTGTTTTGTGCCATGTCATCTGTCTGGCCGTCTCTTCGACCATGAAAAGACGTTCAAGTCGTGGTACGATTGGCATATACCGAAGAACACTAACGGGGATTTTGGTCTATGTCTTCTCACCCATACCGTTATCTACCACAATATACCTGGAAGACTTGCAAATGGGACAATAGTTCAAGTCCGCATAGTCAAGCCTAAATAAGGCACATCCTTTCTCATAGGCATGTATCTTCTCATAGGGCATCTTCAGTGCACAGAGGATTTTGTCTGACTGGTACAGGTTTGCAGGCATTACATGGCCTTTGGGTAGAAAGCGTCCAAATACTGTCATAATTGCGTCATAGCATTCTCTTCCCAAGATGAACTGAGCCTTCAGAGCCATTACTTGTGAGATGGAATCCAACTGACAAAGCTCAGTGTGCTCGTGGAGCGGACGTTTCGAAGACTCCAACATTTCATTGAAGGCCTTTCCAGATTCCTCCATCTCCTTGTCCGAATCCCGAGCATCATCATAGCCTTGCACCATGTTTTCCATCCCGGTACCATGCTCGTCGGTGCGAGGACGATCCACCTCAGCTCGGTCACGTTGGGCAGACTCACCATGAAATGTCCACACCGTATAATCGGGCGTAAAACCACTCTTCTGCAGGTGTTTGCCCATTTCAGCCTCTGTCTTCTTTTCCCAATTGCCGCACCGGAAACAGGGGCACCAGGTTTTCTTTTGGCCATTTGCAAATTCGGCTTGCACAAACCCCTTAGTTTTTGTGAACCATTCAGCGCTCCATTTGTTCTGACCAGTGTGACCGGTATACATCCACGCACGGTCACTCATCTTGACTTTCAGAGCTACTGGGCACACAACAATTATATATGTAATTCACCATGTATATATTCATCAGTTGATCTACTTTGTCAATTTTATTACGTCCATGCAACCTACACTCTAATAGGTAATGATAGGTCCTAATCCCACCCGTGTATGTGTAGATTGGGTTCATTTTCCCATGCTATGCTCCGGATCCGACGCAAAATTTCGGCAGCACCTCCCCGCTGTTCTCCTGATACACGTCTCTGCAATAAACAGAGAGGATGTGTACCCGGAGAACAACAGGGGAGCCACTGACGAAATATATGCGTCGGATCCGGAGCAAAGCATATGGGAAAACGAACCCAATCTACACATACTCGGGCTGTCCATGGATAGCGTTGGACAATTTGAAAGAATCAAGGTTATAAATATGCAAATGCATGCATATTTATAACTATGATGCTTTCGAATGGGAGACACATATTGGTTACGCATACTGATGATTCAAGGCACATATATAGCTAGCTATCAAGTTTCATCGGAATAGATCAAATAATTAATGGGGGAGGAGGACTTGTCATTTGTGCTTACCCACCAACGAAGGGGCAGAGCTCGTCAAACGCACGGCGAGGTCGTCGAACACCAAACCTCGCAGCGATGAAACAACTGCACATTTAAAACTACACGATCAACACAATTATATATGATGTTTTTCATAATAAAATCGAAAAATATATGACCTAACTAATAATTCACAAATATATGACCCCGTCGGCCTCTGGAAGGCCAAAGAACACCTTTTCGGGAGGTGTCGGTGGTCGGGGTGTCCTGTCGGTG
The DNA here is from genome assembly GCF_003073215.2 of Triticum urartu. Classification (NCBI taxonomy): domain Eukaryota; kingdom Viridiplantae; phylum Streptophyta; class Magnoliopsida; order Poales; family Poaceae; genus Triticum; species Triticum urartu. Next base: position 613,837,994 of record NC_053023.1, read on the forward strand.
TCGGGGTGCCGTGTCGGGGTCGGGGTGCTGTTTCGGGGTCGGGGGGTCGGGGTGTCGTGCCGATGTCGGGGTAGTGCCGTCTCGGTGTCGGGGTGTTGTTTCGGGGTCGGGGTGTGGTGTCGGGGTCAGGGTGTCGGGTCAGGCTCGGGGTCGGGGTGTCGGGGTCGGGGTCGGGGTGTCGGGGTCGGGGTCGGGGTCGGGGTGTCGTGTCGGGGTGCCTGGTCGGGGTCTTTTTTCCTTTTCTTCTTCTTCCTCTTCTTCCTTTTCTTCCTTTTCTTCCTTTTTTTCCTTCTTCTTCTTCTTCTTCTTCCTCCTTTCCTTTTTCCTCTTCTTCTTCTCCTCCTCTCCTGTTTTTTTTCTTCTTCTTCTTCTTCTTCCACTTCTTCTTTTTTCTTCTCCTCCTCCTCTTCTTCTTCTTCCTTTCCTTTTTACTCTTTTTCTTCTCCTCCTCTCATGTTTTTTTCTTCTTCTTCTTCTTCCTCTTCTTCTTTTTTCTTCTCCTCCTCCTCTTCTTATTCTTCCTTTCCTTTTTCCTCTTCTTCTTCTCCTCATCTCCTCTTTTTTCTTCTTCTTCTTTTTCTTTCCTAAAACTGAACTAAACCTAAAACTAAACCTAAATCTAATCTAAACATGAACCTAAAACTAAAAAAACAGCAGAAAAAAAAGGAAAAAACTAAATCTAAACCTAAAACTAAACCTAAACCTAAAACTAAATCTAAAACTAAAACTAAAACTAAATCTAAACTAAACATAAACCTAAAACTAAAAAAACAGAAAAAAAGGAGAGGTAGAGCTCACCTGGGCCGGTGGAGGAGGTGGCCGGTGGAGGAGGGGGGCGGGGCGGCCTGGGGCGGCAGCGCCAGTCCCAGGGCGGTGGGGCGCGGGGGGCCGGGGCGCCGGGGGGCGGGCGGCGGGGGCGACGGGGCGGGCGGCCGGTGGAGCGACGGCGCCCGGGGCGGTGGGGCGCGGGGGGGCCGGGTCGCCGGGGGGCCTGGGCGCGGCGGCGCCGAGACGGGGCGGGGGGCCGGGGCGACGGGGCGGTGGGGCGACGGGGCGGGGGGACGGTGGGGCGGCGGGGCGGTGGTGCGACCGGGCGGCGGCGAGTGGTGGGGGCGGCGGCGCGCGTGTGTGGGAGGGAAACAGAGAGAGAGGGGGTGGGGCGCGCCGGCCGTTAGAATACGTTTAATCTTTGCCGTCCGCCACCTTTGCCGTCCGCTAATGTGCGCTTTGCCGTCCGCTAGCGGACGGCAAAGAGGGGGGCCGTTAAGTATTTTTTTAACCAGCTCCTCAGTGGGGCCCCCCTCCCTCTTTGCCGTCCGCTAGCGACGGCAAAGAACAGGCTGATGGCAAAGGGTTTCTTTGCCATCAGCCTGTTCTTTGCCGTCTGCTTTCAGGTAGCTGATGGCAAAGAGCTTCTTTGCCATCCGCTAGCTGACGGCAAAGAGCTGGCAGATGGCAAAGTAGCTGATTCCAGTAGTGAATTCGACAGTTGTTTCCCACGCGGAGGGGAGTACGACTGTACGAGTGTTTACTGGTTCGTCTGCCATCGCCGGAGAATAACAGCAGATGTGGTTGAGTAGAGGGATGGCTAGGCCAGCGACGGGAGTATGGTGGGGCGGTGAGGCCTGCGCGGCAGCACAGCCGGCCGCGGGGAGGAGGGAGCAGGCAGTCCCGCCGGCGCTTGTTTGAGAGGCTGGAGCAGGAAGAGCAGAGATTGAAGAAGCACGACGGCCGTTCGATGGACATCCAACAGTCACTGCTTGTGCGTCAACCTTTTTTTAGGAAAGCCTCAAATCTGTGGAAAACAACATACAGCCCATCTGCCATTATTTCTAATAATTTACTGCCCATTTGCTAATTCTTAAGGTTTTTTTGGAGCCCATATTCTTTTTGTTAGCATTACAGCCCATATTGTGGCCACGGTTAAAAAATTATATGAAATTTTGCATATTTTGGTGCAGTCCGAAATGTTTTTAATCCCGAAATTTCGACTCACATTCAAACTAATTTTAAAGATAAATATATATCAATTTAAAATTCAACAAATTCTCCACACATAAAAATTAATGTAATTTAAAATCTCAAAATGAAAAAAAGATATTTGAAACTAATTGCCAGTTTGATGTGTTTTAAAAAAGTACAGTCAATTTCTCATTACTGATGGGCCATTTTCTCGGCCAGCTGAATGAAAGCTCTCCTCATCTTGAAAGATTTGCAGCCCAACAGGCCTGACAAAGCGACTTACTTGGCAAATCACAAAAAAACTGGGCTGTGGCCGTGGACCCAGCTGTCAGCCTCTCCACGTACAGTACTCTTCCGATGGAAGTCGTTCCTTGACCATGTTTACCACGCCGCGTGGAGAGCACCAAGGCAGTGGACGACGGCGAGGCCTAGGAAGGGGACGATGCGGAGCCGGGGAAGACGCGGCAGTGGAAGCCCGCACGGAGAGGAGTACGAGGGTTCACTGGTTTGGTTGCGGTGTGAGGCTGCCGTCGCCGCAGGCTGGCCAGCGATGGGAATAGTAGGGGGGTGAGGCCTCCGCAGCACAGCCGGCCACGGGAGGCAGGAGCATGCGACACGACCGGCGCTGCTTTGGGCGGCTGGAGCAAGAAGACCAGAGGTTGAAGAAGCACTACGGCCATTGGATTGGACATCGTACGGTCACTGGAGCTAGAATCGTTCATATTGACTAAGTTGACAAAGCCCTCCGTCCCCGTCAACTTAGTAGGCCCACAAGTCAGCCTCCCACAATGGTGGGTCCCAGCTAGCAGGGGTATTCATTTTTTGTGCGTAATAAGGAGGCACTTCCTTGAGCGCGAAGATATAGCTGGTGGGTCCGACATGTCAGCGGGGGGAACGTTTTTTTCTTGAAATATAGAGGCCCTTCCGGTGGGTCCCAGCTGTCAGGTGGAGGAATCATTATTTTATGCATATAGTCCACGGCCGATGGATGTCGTTCGTTGACCACGTTGACCAGGCCACGCCGAGAGCACCATGGCGGTGGACGACGGCGAGGCCTAGGAAGGGAAGGACGCGGAGCCGGGGAAGACTCAGCAATGGTTTCCCTCGGTGGGGAGTACGAGGGTTACTGGTACGGCACCGTCGCCAGAAAATAACAGAAGGTGTGGGTGAGTAGAGGAATGGCCTAGCCAACAATGAAGTAGGGTGGGGCGGTGCGGCCTGTGCGGCAGCATAGCCGGCCACAGGAAGCGGGAGCAGGCAGTCCCACCAGAGCTGGTTTGGGCGGCTGGAGCAAGAAGATCAGATATCGTTTGTGGACTAAGTTGACAAAGCCAAAGTACACGTCAACCTAGTAGACCCACAAGTCAGCCTCCAAATCTGTCCCAAGCAGCATACAGCTCGAAATTTCTAGCCGGATTCAAATTAATTTTAAATCTAAATATACCTTAATTTAAATTCAATGAAATTTTACCCGCACAAAAACAATGAAATTTAAAATATCAAAATCCAAAAGAAAACGGTATTTTGGAACTAATTGCCTGTGTTGCTGTATTTGTTCATTTACAGCCCATTTATTATTATTTATAGCCAATTTCTTATTACTTATAGCCCATTTTCTGGGCAAAATGCATCCCTCCTAGTCTTGAAAGATTTCCGGCCTAGCAGGGCGTAGAAAAGCAAGTAGGCCTACGTTGGTTATTGTGCAAAAACCAAAATAGCTAGCTAGCCATTTTTAGAAAGGAAAATAACAAACTGGGCTGGTCATGTGCTAAACATATGAAATAAAAGCCTGGGCTAGACGGGCCACGGGTCCCACACAACCGAGTTGATACCCTTCTCCGTCCCGAAAAAACAAAATTACTGCGCGCGCTGCTGAGTCCCTACTATCATCCTCACCATGTACAGTCATCTCCTTATTCCACTCGGTTGTTGACCATGTTGACAACACCGGAGGGCGGTGCCGCGGTGAGTGAACCAAGGCGAAGGACGATGGTGAGGCCTTGGACGGAAACGAACAGGAGCCGGGGAAGATCACAGCCAGCCATGGGAGGCGAGAGCAGGCGGTCCCGCTGACGCTGGTTTGGCTTTGGCGGCTCGAGGAAGAAGAGACTGAAGAAACGCGACAGACGTTGAATGTCAATCCAATGGTCAAGGTTGGCACAATCGTTTGTTGACTAAGCGGACACCAAGTAGCATACTTTTTTATATATAGAAAGAAAATCAAAGAATTGGGAAGGCGTACAGAACAAGCTAGTGTACCAGTAAAGAGACGTTGCCAGATTTTAGAAAAAAGAAAGACATGCTCCTGTAGCTGGTTCGAATCCAAACCTAGACTATGACTATATATGGTGCTATGCTACTCTGCAAGTAATGAAACTGACATATCCAACGTTCGCTTCTCCTCTTCTCTACTTACTCTGCCTAGCATCAGAAGCTCTGGCCGCAGCAACCATGTCCGCTGGTGCTCGTCCACCTGCTCTTCGACAGGCAACAACCAGATATGCGCCGAGTTGATGGGGATCGTAGTAGAAATTAAAATTTTTCTCTACGCATCACCAAGATCAATCTATGGAGTAATCTAGCAACGAGGGGAAGGAGAGTGCATCTACATACCCTTGTAGACCGCTAAGCAGAAGCGTTGCAAGAACGCGGATGAAGGAGTAGTACTCGCAGCAATTCAGATCACGGTTGATTCCGATCTAAGCGTCGAACAACGGCGCCTCCGCGTTCAACACACGTGCAGCCTGGTGACGTCTCCCACGCCTTGATCCAGCATGGGGAGAAGGAGAGGTTGGGGAAGACTCCGTCCAGCAGAAACACGACGGCATGGTGGTGAAGGAGGAGCGTGGCAATCCTGCACGGCTTCGCCATGCACCGCGGGAGAGGAGGAGGAATTGGGAGAGGGGGAGGGATGCGCCAGAACTTGGGTGCGGCTGCCCTCCCACCCCCACATATATATAGGGGCAAGGGAGAGGGGGACCGGCCCCCTCAGATCTAATCTGAGGAGGGGGCGGCGGACAGGGGGTTTGCCTTGCCCCCCAAGGCAAGGGGGCGCCCCCCTTTTAGGGTTCCCCCCAATACCTAGGCGCATGGGCCCTAGGGGGGAGGCGCCCAGCCCACTAAGCGGCTGGTCCCTCTGCACACACAGCCCATAGGGCCCTCCGGGGCAGGTGGACCCTCCCGGTGGACCCCCGGAACCCCTTCGGTGGTCCCGGTACTAAAGGAAATATGCCCTAGAGGCAATAATAGTGTCATTATTATATTTCCTTATATCATGATAAATGTTTATTATTCATGCTAGAATTGTATTATCCGGAAACATAATACTTGTGTGAATACATAGACAAACTAAAAGTCAATACTATGCTTCTACTTGACTAGCTCGTTAATCAAAGATGGTTATGTTTCCTAACCATAGACATGTGTTGTTATTTGATTAACAAGATCACATCGTTAGGAGAATGATATGATTGACATGACCCATTCCATTAGCTTAGCACCCGATCGTTTAGTATGTTGCTATTGCTTTCTTCATGACTTATACAGGTTCCTATGACTATGAGATAATGCAATTCCCGTTTGCCGGAGGAACACTTTGTGTGCTACCAAATGTCATAACGTAACTGGGTGATTATAAAGGTGCTCTACAGGTGTCTCCAACAGTACATGTTGGGTTGACGTATTTCGAGATTAGGATTTGTCATTCCGATTGTCGGAGAGGTATCTCTGGGCCCTCTCGGTAATGCACATCACCTAAGCCTTGCAAGCAATGCAACTAATGAGTTAGTTGCGAGATGATGTATTATGGAACGAGTAAAGAGACTTGCCGGTAACGATATTGAACTAGGTATTGAGATACCGACGATCAAATCTCGGGCAAGTAACATACCGATGAGAAAGGGAACGACGTATGTTGTTATGCGGTCTGACCGATAAAAGATCTTCGTAGAATATGTAGGAACCAATATGTGCTTCCAGGTTCTGCTATTGGTTATTGACCGGAGATGTGTCTCGGTCATGTCTACATTGTTCTCGAATCCGTAGGGTCCGCACGCTTAAGGTTTCGATGACAGTTATATTATGAGTTTATTGGTCAGGATGTACCGAAGTTAGCTCGGAGTCCCGGATGTGGTCACGGACATGACGAGGAGTCTCGAAATGGTCGAGACATAAAGATTGATATATTGGACGACTATATTCGGACACCGGAAGTGTTCCGGGTGATTCTGGAGAAAACCGGAGTGCCGGAGGGTTACCGGAACCCCCCCCGGGAGAAGTAATGGGCCATATGGGCCTTAGTGGAGAGAGAGAAGGGCAGCCAGGGTGGGCCGCGCGCCTCCTCCCCCCTGTTCCAAATTGGACTAGGAGAGGGGGGCGGCGCCCCCCTTTCCTTCTCCCTCCCCACTTCCTTCCCCCTCCTAGTAGGAGTCCTACTCCTACTAGGAGGAGGACTCCTCCTTGGCGCGCCATAGGGCCGGCCGGCCTCCTCCCCTTGCTCCTTTATATACGGGGGTAGGGGGCACCCCTAGACACACAAGTTGATCCACGTGATCGTTTTCTTAGCCGTGTGCGGTGCCCCCTTCCACAATAATCCTCGATAATATTGTAGCGGTGCTTAGGCGAAGCCCTGCGACGGTAGAACATCAAGATCTTCACCACGCCGTCGTGCTGACGGAACTCTTCCCCGACACTTTGCTGGATCAGAGTCCGGGGATCGTCACCGAGCTGAACGTGTGCTAAAACTCGGAGATGCCATAGTTTCGGTGCTTGATCGGTCGGGCCGTGAAGACGTACGACTACGTCAACCGCGTTGTAATAACTCTTCCGCTGTTCGTCTACAAGGGTGCGTAGATCACACTCTCCCCTCTCGTTGCTATGCATCACCATGATCTTGTGTGTGCGTAGGAAATTTTTTGAAATTACTACGTTCCCCAACAGTGGCATCCGAGCCTAGGTTTTATGTGATGTTATATGCACGAGTAGAACACAAGTGAGTTGTGGGGCGATATAAGTCATACTGCTTACCAGCATGTCATACTTTGGTTCGGCGGTATTGTTGCATGAAGCGGCCCGGACCGACATTACGCGTACGCTTACGCGAGACTCGGTTCTACCGATGTGCTTTGCAAGGTGGCTGGCGGTGTCAAGTTTCTCCAACTTTAGTTGAACCGAGTGTGGCTACGCCGGTCCTTGCGAAGGTTAAAAACAGCACCAACTTGACAACTATCATTGTGGTTTTGATGCGTAGGTAAGATTATTTTTGCTTAAGCCCGTAGCAGCCACATAAAACTTGCAACAACAAAGTAGAGGACGTCTAACTTGTTTTTGCAGGGCATGTTGTGATGTGATATGGTCAAGACATGATGCTAATTTTATTTTATGAGATGATCATGTTTTGTAACCAAGTTATCGGCAACTGGCAGGAGCCATATAGTTGTCGCTTTATTGTATGCAATGCAATTGCGCTGTAATGCTTTACTTTATCACTAAGCGGTAGCGATAGTCGTGGAAGCATAAGATTGGCGAGACGACAACGATGCTACGATGGTGATCAAGGTGTCGCGCCGGTGACGATGGTGATGATGATGCTTCGGAGATGGAGATCACAAGCACAAGATGATGATGACCATATCATATCACTTATATTGATTGCATGTGATGTTTATCTTTTATGCATCTTATCTTGCTTTGATTGATGGTAGCATTATAAGATGATCTCTCACTAAATTTCAAGATAAAAGTGTTCTCCCTGAGTATGCACCGTTGCCAAAGTTCGTCGTGCCCAGACACCATGTGATGATCGGGTGTGATAAGCTCTACGTCCATCACCTAGAAGAATACTCAGGTTTAACTTGACGAGCCTAGCATATGCAGATATGGCCTCGAAACACTGAGACCGAAAGGTCGAGCGTGAATCATATAGTAGATATGATCAACATAGTGATGTTCACCATTGGAAACTACTCAATTTCACATGATGATCGGTTATGGTTTAGTTGATTTGGATCACGTGATCACTTAAAAGATTAGAGGGATGTCTTTCTAAGTGGGATTTCTTAAGTAATATGATTAATTGAACTTAAATTTATCATGAACTTAGTACCTGATAGTATCTTGCTTGTCTATGTTTGATTGTAGATAGATGGCCCGTGATGTTGTTCCGTTGAATTTTAATGCGTTCTGTTGACACCAGATTTTGGCATGGTTAAGAATCCGGGTTCGTATGCAAAAGTTAGAGGCAACACTTCGCGGGCCGGCCCTGAGTGGGAAAGAAACTCTTGCCGGGGTGGAAACCTTGTTAGAGAGGAACCCTGGCCAGAGTACAAACCTTGCCGGAGTAAAACCCTTGCCAGAGTACAAACCTTGCCGGAGTGAAACCTTGTCAGAGAGGAACCCTGGCCGGAGTACAAACCTTGCCGGAGTGAAACCCTTGCCGGAGTACAAACCTTGCCGGAGTGAAACCTTGCTGGTGTGAAAGCTTGCCGGATAGAAACATTGTCGGTGTGGAAAGCTTACTCGGATGGAAAACTTGCCGGGTTGGAGGCTGTGATAGTCAATCGGATGAGAAGTTGAAGATGGGCTCAAAAGGTTATTCAGATTATCTCGGATGGAAAAACGTTCAACATAAAAGTTGTTCGTCTCGTCGAAACGATCGATTTTGATACAAAGATCGTCCCAATCCGAATTCGTATGCAAAAGTTACGGCCGCTACAAGATGCTGCTACAGTAGATGGCCGGACACTCCGGAGGCAACCCTCCGGATTCCATATTTTTCTGCTGTAGGCTGGACACTCCGGGCATGTCCGTCTGGGGTTTGGATTTTTCTACTGCAGACTTCGGAAAACAGCCAAAAACTCTCTCAAGATGGCCTCTAATAAAAAAACGTTCAACATGAAAGTTGTTCGTCTCATCGAAACGGTCAAGATTGCTTTTGGGCACGTTTTCATCCGAGATCGTTTACTTCCTCAAAAGTGACCCGCAAGGTGCTGCCAGGTTGTAAACCGAACAGTTTTGGAAAGTCCGGATTCCGAGTTGGACCCAAAATAGGGTTTTGGACGTGACTTGTAACCTTTCCTTGCACGGAAAATCCATCCGCCTCTTATATACCCAAGGGGTGACGGCCGATTGAACAACACACAATCGAACAAACACATCTACTACTTTTTCGTGTTCATCTACTTTTTATCTCTCCTTTGTATCTTTCTTCTCGTTCTTCGCTAGTTCTTCATGCTGGAGGGCTGCGGATCCACGAGGCTCTAGGGGCGAGCGAATCGGCCTGGAGCAGCCCATAGCCGCCGCGAGCCCTGACGGGGTCCCTCCCGGGCAAATGGGGCTTCGGGTCTACAAAAGCATCTGCCGGCTGTCCTGCGTATCGCGCTGCCGGTCAGATCTCCTCCGACGCGAGCTGCGGTGCATCACCCCCGGCGTCGAGGGTACACGGTGACGTGTTCGTGTGCGAACACACTTTTTGGCGACTCCGCTGGGGACGAAGTTTCGAATGGTCTCTGGCCCGTTCTTGCTACAAAGAGATCGTCATCAAGTTGCTGAAATCTACAAAGGTAATATGAATACCGAATTCCCCTTTGTAGATGCAAATAATTCATATGTTGTTGTTGGATCACCTAATGAGCATAATGTATCGGCTAGCCCTAGTTTTATCAATCATGCATCTAATTATGCGCAAGGGCCGATGCAAAACAATTTTCATGCTTCAAATTCTTATGATCTTAGCAACGTACAACATATGTATCCAAACTCTCATGCATCGGCAACCCCACAAATCCATATGCCGACGAACAACATGATGGGTTTGGTTAATCAATTTGAAACACCTCATGTTAAAATTTCCAATAGCATACAAGAAAGTGTTTCACCTTTTTATTCATCGGCAACTGATTTGCAATATGTGAATCCAACCTTGCCAATGGATGGGAGAATTGGCCATTCTACTACTAGTTATTCGGCCAGTTACTCTCAACCATCATATGCTACACCTCATGTTAGTAATTTTTCAGCATCGTATGCAACTGTAGATGTTCATAATTCGGCCCCGCATCTTCATGGTCACAGCCAAATAAATGAAAATTTTATAGGAACACATGTGCCGTCATCAAATACTGTAGCATATAATGCATACTCTACGCAATTCAAGAATTTTGGTAATACTCACGAATCATTACCGAAAGAATCTGAAGGCATTGCGGAGCAATCCCTTCCAGAAGCGGTTGTGGCTGCATTAAGAAAGAGCTTGGCACAAAACAAGAGGATTAGTGCTCTTTGCCTTGAACAATATGAAAAGGGGTTGTTTCCTGATTATGCTGCAATAAAAGCTAGAGTTTTACAAGAAGATGAATCTTTGCCAATTGATAAAATTGGCGAGCAAAAATATGGTTTTACAACAATGCATATGCCTTCACCTAGTACTACATCATATTATACAGCCCCTACACAATTGCAAAGTTTCGGCAACACCCATGTGCCATTGCCGAAAGAATCTAAAAGCATTGGGGGGCAATCGTATCCGAAGTGGGCTGAAATTGAGAAAAAGATTAAAGCCAATTTCGCCGCTCGCCGCCAGAAACAAAAAGAAACAGAATTGGCTCAAGTGAAAGAAGCATTGCCAATTGGTAGAAGCAATGTAAAGAAAGATGATTCAGAACATGAAAGTGCTCCGGTTAAAAGAGTCGAATCAAGAAGTATATATTCTGAATCCATCAAATGCAAAGAGGCAAGCATTATTGAGAAAGGGCATGGCAAGCATAGCAAAGCGACCATACTTGATTTTTCCAAAGTTAATGGAACCTACTTCCTGCCCTATGAGTTTCGTGCCAGAGAAATTGATGAACTTCAAGGACAAGAACAAGTAGCCGAACAAAGTTCGGCCGACAAAATTTTTCAACGTAATGATGCACGGAATCAAGAAAAAGATGATGAAGAGGCGTTGGGGAGCCATCCAAAGGCGGAGCAAGATATTGTTCAAGTCACACCACCATCGTGCTCTCCCAACATATTTGAAGAGGTATGTTTAGCAAGTAATTTACCTATTTTCAGATTTGGTCAGGACTTTATTGTTGATGCATCTATTAGAAAAATCCTCATTAGTCATTTTGAAAGACCAATGAAGAAGGGTAATTTACTTGCTAGCAATAAAGTTGTTATTGAGCATATCGGTCAACCCATTACGCCATTTATAAAGACTGATAGTGAGTTATTATTACAGCCAAAGCTTTCCCCGTTGCTTTATCTAAAGTTCATATCTATTTGGGTAGCTTTGCTTATTTCATACTTGGCTTGCACTTGGTATCAATTCAGACATGTATGTTCTAACTATTTTCGTTTTAGAAATTTAAAGCCAAGGTTAAATTCTGTTGAGAAAACCGATGCTAGTATAATATCTAACCCAAAGACATTGGAAATAGAGTGCAAAACACAATGCATAGCCGAATGGTGTGGTGCAAAATCTGAACCATTCGTTTGCTTAATTCCAAAGTTGTTCTCACATCAAGATCGGCTAGAAAATAAAAGGTTTACCTTTAATTCAAACATGTGTGATAAAATCTTTGATTTGTTGTTGAGGAATAATTATATTAGAATTCTTGATCACCATGTTGAGCCATCTGTCCAGGGACGAATGTATTGTAAGTTGCATGATTCATCCAAGCATAATTTTGAGGATTGTAACATGTTTCGTCAAATAGTTAAATCGGCCATTGATAAAGGACGATTGAAATTTGTTGAGACACCAAGAGATGACCAGTCTATTCCGATTGGTCCTGATGGTAGAAAGTTTTTGCATCGGCTGCTTCAAGCCGATCCATTTGAAGAGAAGGTAAAAATTACAGGTGATGGGATCAAGCTTTCAAGTAAAGAAGTTGTCGAAGAGCATAATGAACATAATCTTGAGGGCAAGAATTCCATCGAAGCTACAATGGAGACGCCAAGGACTGGGGGGCAGCAAGCAAATCCAACGATCGATGAAAGCAAACCTAAAGAAAACAAAGGCCGAAATAAGCGCAAGTGTAAAAGATCAAAAATCACCTTCGCTGAACTATTGGAGAAATATCAAAAGAAGAGTGAAGAGAAGAATGCTTATCGGCCCAATCATGCAAAGAAACCAAGATCACCCCCACGGCGCAAATATGAGGATCGGTATTTGCAAAGTGAGAGTTTCAATGCAACATATTCATATCCTTATTTTGGGCCGCCAATGCCAATGTCGTGGATGTCTCCCTATGCTCATGTAGATCCATGTTCATCATGGGACATGTATGATACAAGGGCACATTCTCCATCTTATTTTAGACCATCTCACCAATATTATGCAGCTCCGAAAAGATCAACATTTGAACAGTCAAATGTTAAAGACCGTTTCAATTATAAGGAATCGGTCCGGACACCATGGATGAAAAAAGAGGTGGTCAAGCAAGTCTACCGCGTGAAAAGAGTTGGTCGTAAGTGAGCTACTTCAGATATGATCTCAAATAATAAAGAGCCAATTAAAGTGTTGAAATTGGCTACAAAAGGCAATGAGACGAAGCAACCAATTATTGAGAGTCAAAGTGCCAAATCTGAAGAAAAGAAATTGAGAGTGCACAAGGCCAAAAAGGAATCACAACCGAGATGCCCACTCGGATTATCGTATTGGCAAAAGAGGGAATTACACAAACTTAGTGCACAAGAACTTGAAGAAAGGAACATGTCATGGGTTCCCAAAGGAAGTGCTCAAAATAAGAATTATGTGCAAGCCTCCATTACAAGAAGTGCGGCAAAAGTGGAGAAGGAAAAGAGTAAAAACTATGAAGGACAAAGCCGAAGGTTTCAACATCTTTGGTCTACACATTATCCATATTCTTCAACTATGCCATTAACGCCTATGCCATGGAATTCGTCATCAAGTATGATTGGTAACCCTCAATGGGCTTATTTTAATCCATGGATGCAATATAATTTCTTATGTCATGAGAGGGTATTACCAAGTCACTATACATTTGATTAGCTACAAGTTTGTTGCTGATCCAAAGGGCCGAAATATTTGATTTGTCATTTCATTTGTTTATTTCGGCTATATGTGCTTTGAATGAAGTTTACATGGTAATGGCCGATATTTATTTATCGTCCTAAGAGTATGTCAATGCATGGCCGGTGTAGTATTTTAACATAGTCCTTAGTTTGAGAGTGAGACAAGGTACGTGCTCATGAAAATTTATATGTATGCCTATATTATGATTGAATGGAGTTGAGACATCATGACCGATATCATTGAATATATGCTACATAGACCAATTCATAGCTGCAGAATTGGTTGGTGGGTTTATACTTTGTTTGGATATGATTTGGCTTATGCATCTTTGAGATCTATAAGAGGCCAAATCATAGTTGATTTTGTTACCGAACATCGGATTAGTGTCATGCATAATATTAATATTAGCCTTGTCTCTCTAGTACTATGGAGATTATGTTTTGATGGTTCGATTCATAGCAATGGCCAAAGTGTTGGTGTTGTTTATATATTTCTTTATGGTACTATTTTTTGAAGCCTCGTGCCACTTAGAATATTTTTATGCACGATTTATCAAGGCCGAATATGCATTGTTATTCAGATTGACTCTTTTACTTGCTATAGGTGCTATACATATTGAGGCTTTTGGTGATTCGTTATGAGTAGTGCAACAAATATCCAAGGGTTATCAATGTGTTTTGACGAATCGTCTTGGGTTATGTCTAGATGAAGAATTTACCTTGGGTTGCATTAAAATTGTTCATATATTTAGACATGACAATTGGAGAGAGTTGGCATAGTAAGCATCCGGCTACCATGTCCATCATGTTGTATTGCATTTTTCTCAATAGCCGATGCTTAGTCTCGTCAACATAGGTAAGGCCGAACCGAAGTCCACAACTTCGGCCACTAATGAAATTTTTATGCAGGCGAAAGTAAGGATTGGAGAAAGTTTATTGTTGATTGTCTACAAAATTCTAGCAAAAGGGTGAACAATATGGTTTGGAGGATGACATTGAGATACATATCTATGGAACTTTATCACCAGATTGTTAATGAAGCTGAGAAGGTTTCACCCAAGTTTGCATCAGAAAGTTCACACAAGACATGGCCGATACATAATTATCGCCCTAAGAAAAATAAATGGCCGATGGGGTGTTGACATCGTCCTTAGAACAAACATAGTACAAGTTATTTTTCGGCACACAAGCTTTGCCGAAAAACAGGGGGCATGTGTTGACACCAGATTTTGGCATGGTTAAGAATCCGGGTTCGTATGCAAAAGTTAGAGGCAACACTTCGCGGGCCGGCCCTGAGTGGGAAAGAAAACTCTTGCCGGGGTGGAAACCTTGTCAGAGAGGAACCCTGGCCGGAGTACAAACCTTGCCGGAGTACAAACCTTGCCGGAGTGAAACTTTGTCAGAGAGGAACCCTGGCCGGAGTACAAACCTTGCCGGAGTACAAACCTTGCCGGAGTGAAACCCTTGCCGGAGTACAAACCTTGCCGGAGTGAAACCTTGCCAGTGTGAAAGCTTGCCGGATAGAAACATTGTCAGTGTGGAAAGCTTACTCGGGTGGAAAACTTGCCGGGTTTGAGGCTGTGATAGTCAATCGGATGAGAAGTTGAATATGGGCTCAAAAGGTTATTCATAAGATCTCTGATGGAAAAACGTTCAACATGAAAGTTGTTCGTCTCGTCGAAACAATCGATTTTGATATAAAGATCATCCCAATCCGAATTCGTATGCAAAAGTTACAGCCGCTACAAGATGCTGCTACAGTAGATGGCCGGACACTCTGGAGGCAACCCTCCGGATTCCATATTTTTCTGCTGTAGGCCGGACACTCCGGGCATGTCCGTCCGAGGTTTGGTTTTTTCTGCTGCAGACTTCGGAAAACAGCCAAAAACTCTCTCAATATGGCCTCTAATCAAAAAACGTTCAACATGAAAGTTGTTCGTCTCGTCGAAACGGTCAAGATTGCTTTTGGGCGCATTTTCATCCGAGATCGTTTACTTCCTCAAAAGTGACCCGCAAGGTGCTGCCAGGTTGTAAACCGAACAGTTTTGGAAAGTCCGGATTCCGAGTTGGACCCAAACTAGGGTTTTGGACGTGAATTCTAACCTTTCCTTGCACGGAAAGTCCATCCGCCTCTTATATACCCAAGGGGTGACGGCCGATTGAACAACACACAATCGAACAAACACATCTACTACTTTTTCGTGTTCATCTACTTTTTATCTCTCCTTTGTATCTTTCTTCTAGTTCTTCGCTAGTTCTTCATGCTGTAGGGCTGCGGATCCACGAGGCTCTAGGGGCGAGCGAATCGACCTGGAGCAGCCCATAGCCGCCGCGAGCCCTGACGGGGTCCCTCCTGGGCAAACGGGGCTTCGGGTCTACAAAAGCATCTACCGGCTGTCCTGCGTATCACGCTGCCGGTCAGATCTCCTCCGACGCGAGCTGCGGTGCATCACCCCTTGCGTCGAGGGTACACGGTGACGTGTTCGTGTGCGAACACGTTCCTTGAGAAAGCAAAGTTGAAAGATGATGGTAGCAATTACACGGACTGGGTCCGTAACTTGAGGATTATCCTCATTGCTGCTCAAAAGAATTACGTCCTGGAAGCACCGCTAGGTGTACCACCTGCGCCAGCAACTATAGACATTGTGAATGCGTGGCAGCCACGTGTTGATGACTACTCGATAGTTCAGTGTGCCATGCTTTACGGCTTAGAATCGGGACTTCAACGACGTTTTGAACGTCATGGAGCATATGAGATGTTCCAGGAGTTGAAGTTAATATTTCAAGCAAATGCCCGGATTGAGAGATATGAAGTCTCCAATAAATTCTATAGCTGCAAGATGGAGGAGAACAGTTCTGTCAGTGAGCATATACTCAAAATGTCTGGGTATAATAATCACTTGATTCAATTGGGAGTTAATCTTCCAGATGATTGCATCATTGATAGATTTCTCCAATCACTACCACCTAGCTACAAGAGCTTCGTGATGAACTATAATATGCAAGGTATGAATAACACTATTCCCGAGCTCTTCGCAATGCTAAAAGCTGCGGAGGTAGAAATCAAAAAGGAGCATCAAGTGTTGATGGTCAACAAGACCACTAGTTTCAAGAAGAAGGGCAATGGGAAGAAGAAGGGGAACTTCAAAAAGAACAGCAAGCAAGTTGTTGCTCAAGAGAAGAAACCCAAATCTGGACCTAAGCCTGAAACTGAGTGCTTCTACTGCAAGCAGACTGGTCACTGTAAGCGGAACTGCCCGAAGTATTTGGCGGATAAGAAGGATGGCAAGGTGAACAAAGGTATATGTGATATACATGTTATTGATGTGTACCTTACTAGAGCTCGCAGTAGCACCTGGGTATTTGATACTGGTTCTGTTGCTAATATTTGCAACTCGAAACAGGGACTACGGATTAAGCGAACACTGGCGAAGGACGAGGTGACGATGCGCGTGGGAAATAGTTCCAAAGTCGATGTGATCGCGGTCGGCACGCTACCTCTACATCTACCATCGGGATTAGTATTAGACCTAAATAATTGTTATTTGGTGCCAGCGTTGAGCATGAACATTATATCTGGATCTTGTTTGATGCGAGACGGTTATTCATTTAAATCAGAGAATAATGGTTGTTCTATTTACATGAGTGATATCTTTTATGGTCATGCACCCTTAAAGAGTGGTCTGTTTTTGATGAATCTCGATAGTAGTGATACACATATTCATAATGTTGAAGCCAAAAGATGCAGAGTTGATAATGATAGTGCAACTTATTTGTGGCACTGCCGTTTAGGTCATATCGGTGTAAAACGCATGAAGAAACTCCATACTGATGGACTTTTGGAACCACTTGATTATGAATCACTTGGTACTTGCGAACCGTGCCTCATGGGCAAGACGACTAAAACACCGTTCTCCGGTAGTATGGAGAGAGCAACAGATTTTTTGGAAATCATAAATACATATGTATGTGGTCCAATGAATGTTGAAGCTCGTGGCGGATATCGTTATTTTCTCACCTTCACAGATGATTTAAGCAGATATGGGTGTATCTACTTAATGAAACATAAGTCTGAAACATTTGAAAAGTTCAAAGAATTTCGGAGTGAAGTTGAAAATCATCGTAACAAGAAAATAAAGTTTCTACGATCTGATCGTGGAGGAGAATATTTGAGTTATGAGTTTGGTCTACATTTGAATCAATGCGGAATAGTTTCGCAACTCACGCCACCCGGAACACCACAGCGTAATGGTGTGTCTGAACGTCGTAATCGTACTTTACTTGATATGGTACGATCTATGATGTCTCTTACAGATTTACCGCTATCGTTTTGGGGTTATGCTCTAGAGATAGCCGCATTCACGTTAAATAGGGCACCATCAAAATCCGTTGAGACGACGCCTTATGAACTGTGGGTTTGGCAAGAAACCAAAGTTGTCGTTTCTAAAAGTTTGGGGCTGCGATGCTTATGTGAAGAAACTTCAAGCTGATAAGCTCGAACCCAAATCGGAGAAATGTGTCTTCATAGGATACCCAAAAGAGACTGTTGGGTACACCTTCTATCACAGATTCGAAGGCAAGACATTTGTCGCTAAGAATGGATCCTTTCTAGAGAAGGAGTTTCTCTCGAAAGAAGTGAGTGGGAGGAAAGTAGAACTTGATGATGTAACTGTACCTGCTCCCTTATTGGAGAGTAGTACATCGTAGAAACAGGTTTCTGTGACACCTACACCAATTAGTGAGGAAGCAAATGATAATGATCATGAAACTTCAGAACAAGTTATTACTGAACCTCGTAGATCAACCAGAGTAAGATCCGCACCAGAGTGGTATGGTAATCCTGTTCTGGAAGTCATGCTACTAGATCATGATGAACCTGCGAACTATGAAGAAGCGATGGTGAGCCCAGATTCCGCAAAATGGCTCGAAGCCATGAAATCTGAGATGGGATCCCTGTATGAAAACAAAGTATGGACTTTGGTTGACTTTCCCAATGATCGGCAAGCAATTGAGAATAAATGGATCTTCAAGAAGAAGAATGACGCCGACGGTAATGTTACTGTCTACAAAGCTCGACTTGTCGCAAAAGGTTTTCGACAAGTTCAAGGGATTGACTACGATGAGACCTTCTCACCCGTAGCGATGCTTAAGTCTGTCCGAATCATGTTAGAAATTGCCGCATTTTATGATTATGAAATTTGGCAGATGGATGTCAAAACTGCATTCCTGAATGGATTTGTGGAAGAAGAGTTGTATATGATGCAGCCGGAAGGTTTTGTCGATCCAAAGGGAGCTAACAAAGTGTGCAAGCTCCAGCAATCCATTTATGGACTGGTGCAAGCATCTCGGAGTTGGAATAAACGCTTTGATAGTGTGATCAAAGCATTTGGTTTTGTACAGACTTTTGGAGAAGCCTGTATTTACAAGAAAGTGAGTGGGAGCTCTATAGCATTTCTGATATTATATGTAGATGACATATTACTAATGGGAAATGATATAGAATTTCTGGATAGCATAAAGGGATACTTGAATAAGAGTTTTTCAATGAAAGACCTCGGTGAAGCTGCTTACATATTAGGCATTAAGATCTATAGAGATAGATCAAGACACTTAATTGGACTTTCATAAAGCACATACCTTGACAAAATTTTGAAGAAGTTCAAAATGGATCAAGCAAAGAAAGGATTCTTGCATGTGTTACAAGGTGTGAAATTGAGTAAGACTCAATGCCTGACCAATGCAGAAGATCGAGAGAAAATGAAAGATGTTCCCTATGCTTCAGCCATAGGCTCTATCATGTATGCAATGCTATGTACCAGACCTGATGTGTGTCTTGCTATAAGTCTAGCAGGGAGGTACCAAAGTAATCCAGGAGTGGATCACTGGACAGCGGTCAAGAACATCCTGAAATACCTGAAAAGGACTAAGGATATGCTTCTCATATATGGAGGTGACAAAGAGCTCATAGTAAATGGTTACGTTGATGCAAGCTTTGACACAGATCCGGACGATTCTAAATCGCAAACCAGATACGTGTTTACATTAAACGGTGGACCTGTAAGTTGGTGCAGTTCTAAACAAAGCGTTGTGGCGGGATCTACATGTGAAGCGGAGTACATAGCTGCTTCGGAAGCAGCAAACGAAGGAGTCTGGATGAAGGAGTTCATATCCGATCTAGGTGTCATACCTAGTGCATCGGGTCCAATGAAAATCTTTTGTGACAATACTGGTGCAATTGCCTTGGCAAAGGAATCCAGATTTCACAAGAGAACCAAGCACATCAAGAGATGCTTCAATTCCATCTGGGATCTAGTCCAGGTGGGAGACATAGAGATTTGCAAGATGCATACGGATCTGAATGTTGCAGACCCGTTGACTAAGCCTCTTCCACGAGAAAAACATGATCAACAGCAAAGCTCCATGGGTGTTAGAATCATTACTGTGTAATCTAGATTATTGACTCTAGTGCAAGTGGGAGACTGAAGGAAATATGCCCTAGAGGCAATAATAGTGTCATTATTATATTTCCTTATATCATGATAAATGTTTCTTATTCATGCTAGAATTGTATTATCCGGAAACATAATACTTGTGTGAATACATAGACAAACTAAAAGTAACTAGTATGCTTCTACTTGACTAGCTCATTAATCAAAGATGGTTATGTTTCCTAACCATAGACATGTGTTGTTATTTGATTAACAAGATCACATCATTAGGAGAATGATATGATTGACATGACCCATTCCATTAGCTTAGCACCCGATCGTTTAGTATGTTGCTATTGCTTTCTTCATGACTTATACAGGTTCCTATGACTATGAGATTATGCAACTCCCGTTTGCCGGAGGAACACTTTGTGTGCTACCAAACGTCACAACGTAACTGGGTGATTATAAAGGTGCTCTACAGGTGTCTCCAAAGGTACATGTTGGGTTGACGTATTTCGAGATTAGGATTTGTCACTCCGATTGTCGGAGAGGTATCTCTGGGCCCTCTCGGTAATGCACATCACCTAAGCCTTGCAAGAAATGCAACTAATGAGTTAGTTGCGAGATGATGTATTACGGAACGAGTAAAGAGACTTGCCGGTAATGAGATTGATCTAGGTATTGAGATACCGACGATCGAATCTCGGGCAAGTAACATACCGATGACAAAGGGAACAGCGTATGTTGTTATCCGGTCTGACCGATAAAAGATCTTCGTAGAATATGTAGGAACCAATATGAGCATCCATGTTCCGCTATTGGTTATTGACCGGAGACGTGTCTCGGTCATGTCTACATTGTTCTCGAACCCGTAGGGTCCGCACACTTAAGGTTTCGATGACAGTTATATTATGAGTTTATTGGTTTTGATGTACCGAAGTTAGTTTGGAGTCCCGGATGTGATCACGGACATGACGAGGAGTCTCGAAATGGTCGAGACATAAAGATTGATATATTGGACGACTATATTCGGACACCGGAAGTGTTCCGGGTGATTTCGGAGAAAACTGGAGTGCCGGAGGGTTACCGGAACCCCCCCCCCCCGGAGAAGTAATGGGCCATATGGGCCTTAGTGGAGAGAGAGAAGGGCAGCCAAGGTGGGCCGCGTGCCTCCTCCCCCCTGGTCCGAATTGGACTAGGAGAGGGGGGGCGGCGCCCCCCATTCCTTCTCCCTCCCCACTTCCTTCCCCCTCCTAGTAGGAGTCCTACTCCTACTAGGAGGAGGACTCCTCCTTGGTGCGCCATAGGGCCGTCCGGCCTCCTCCCCTTGCTCCTTTATATACGGGGGCAGGGGGCACCCCTAGACACACAAGTTGATCCACGTGATCGTTTTCTTAACCGTGTGCGGTGCCCCCTTCCACCATAATCCTCGATAATATTGTAGCGGTGCTTAGGCGAAGCCCTGCGATGGTAGAACATCAAGATCGTCACCGCGCTGTCGTGCTGACGGAACTCTTCCCCGACACTTTGCTGGATCGGAGTCCGGGGATCGTCATCGAGCTGAACGTGTGCTAAAACTCGGAGGTGCCATAGTTTCGGTGCTTGATCGGTCGGGCCGTGAAGACGTATGACTACATCAACCGCGTTGTCATAACGCTTCCGCTGTCGCTCTACAAGGGTACGTAGATCACACTCTCCCCTCTCGTTGCTATGCATCACCATGATCTTGCGTGTGCGTAGGAAATTTTTTGAAATTAGTACGTTCCCCAACAGGTACAATACCGGTAACCCCCTGAATTATTCCGGTGACCGTATGATGACTTCCCATATATAAATCTTTACCTCCGGACCATTCCGGAACTCCTCGTGACATCTAGGATCTCATCCGGGACTCCGAACAACTGTGGGTAACCACATACATCTATTCCCTATAACCCTAACGTCATCAAACCTTAAGTGTGTAGACCATACGGGCTCGGGAGTCATGCATACATGGCCGAGACAATTCTCCAGTCAATAACCAACAGCGGGATCTGGATACCCATGTTGGCTCCCACATGCTCCACGATGATCTCATCGGATGAACCACGATGTCAAGGATTCAATCAATCTCGTATACAATTCCCTTTGTCTATCGGTACGATACTTTCCCGAGATTCGATCATCGGTATCCCGATACCTTGTTCAATCTCGTTACCGGCAAGTCTCTTTACTCGTTCCGTAACACATCATCCTGTGATCAACTCCTTGGTCACATTGTGCACATTATGATGATGTCCTACCGAGTGGGCCCAGAGATACCTCTCCGTTACACGGAGTGACAAATCCTAGTCTTGATTCGTGCCAACTCAACAGACACTTTCGGAGATACCCGTAGTGCACCTTTATAGCCACCCAGTTATGTTGTGACGTTTGGCACACCCAAAGCACTCCTACGGTATCCGGGAGTTGCACAATCTCATGGTCTAAGGAAATGATACTTGACATTAGAAAAGCTTTAGCATACGAACTACACGATCTTGTGCTAGGCTTAGGATTGGGTCTTGTCCATCACATCATTCTCCTAATGATGTGATACCGTTATCAACGACATCCAATGTCCATCGTCAGGAAACCGTAACCATCTATTGATCAACGAGCTATTCAACTAGAGGCTTACTAGGGACATGGTGTTGTCTATGTATCCACACATGTATCGAAGTTTCCTATCAATACAATTCTAGCGTGGATAATAAACGATTATCATGAACAAGGAAATATAATAATAACTAATTTATTATTGCCTCTAGGGTATATTTCCAAGAGTCTCCCACTTGCACTAGAGTCAATAATCTAGTTCACATCGCCATGTGATTAACACTCATAGGTTACATCGCCATGTGACCAACATCCAAAGAGTTTACTAGAGTCAATAATCTAGTTCACATCACTATGTGATTAACACTCAATGAGTTCTGGGTTTGATCATGTTATGCTTGTGAGAGAGGTTGTAGTCAACGGGTCTGCAATATTCAGATCCCTATGTATTTCAGAAAACTTTATGTCATATCGTAGATGCTGCTACCACGTTCCACTTGGAGCTATTCCAAATTGTTGGTCCATTATACGCATCAGGTATCTCTACTCAGAGCTATCCGAATAGGTGTTAAGCTTGCATCGACGTAACTCTTTACGTCGAACTCTTTATCACCTTCCTAACCGAGAAACATTTCCTTATTCCTCTAAGGATAATTTTGACTGCTATCTGGTGATCCACTCCTAGATCCCCTTTGTGCCCTCTTTCTAGACATGTGGCAAGGCACACATCAGGTGCGGTACTCAGCATGGCATACCGTATAGAGCCTATGACAAAAGCATAGGGGACGACCTTCGCCCTTCCTCTTTCTTCTGCCGTGGTCAATCTTTAAGTCTTACTCAACTTCACACCTTACAACTCAGGTAAGAATCCCTTCTTTGACTGATCTATTTTGAACTCCTTCAAAATCATGTCAAGGTGTGCGTTCTTTGAAAGTATCATCAGGCGTCTTGATCTATCTCTATAGATCTTGATGCCCAATATGTAAGCAGCTTTATCCAGGTCTTCCTTTGAAAATCACTCTTCAAACAACCGTTTATGCTTTCCAGAAATTCTACATCATTTCGGATCAACAATACGTCATCCACATATACTTATCAGAAATGTTTGTAATGCTCCCACTCACTTTCTTGTAAATACAAGTTTCTAGCAAACATTGTATAAACCTAAAAGCTTTGATCACTCCATCAAAGCGTATATTCTGACTCCGAGATGCTTTCTCTAGTCCATAGAAGGATCGTTGGAGCCAGCATACCTTTTAGCATCCTTAGGATCGACAAAACTTTGATTGTATCACATACAACTCTTTCTTACGAAAACTGGTAAGAAAACTTGTTTTTGACATCCATCTGTCAGATTTCATAATCGAAAAATACAGCTAATGCTAACATGATTCCGACGGACTTAAGCATCGCTACGGGTGAGAAATTCTCATCGTAGTCAACTCCTTGAACTTGTGAAAAGACTCTTTCCCACAAGTCGAGCTTCATAGACGGTAACATTACCACCCACGTCTGTCTTCTTCTTAAAGATCCATTTATCTCAATGGCTTGCCGATCATCGGGCAAGTCCACCAAAGTCCATACTTTGTTCTGATACATGGATCCTATCTCTGATTTCATGGCTTCTAACCATTTGTCGGAATACGGGCCCGCCATCGCTTCTCCATAGCTCGTAGGTTCATCGTTGTCTAACAACATGATATCTAAGACAGGATTACCGTACCACTCAGGTGTAGTACATATCCTTGTCGACCTATGAGGTTCGATAGCAACTTGATCCGAAGCTTCATGATCACTACCATTAACTTCCTCTTCAAAAGACGTAGGCGCCACAGAAAACATCTTTCTGTGTTGCATCACTCTCTGGTTGAAATAAAGGTTCGACAAACTCATCAAGTTCTATCTTCCTCCGACTCAATTCTTTTGAGAGAAACTCCTTCTCGAGAAAGGACTCATTCTTAGCGACAAACAATTTGCCCTCGGATCTGAGATAGAAGGTATACCCAACTGTCACCTTTGGGTATCCTATGAAGATGTGTTTGTCTGCTTTTGGGTTCGAGCTTCTCCGGCTAAAGCCTTAAGCATCACAGCCCCAAACATTAAGAAACGACAACTTTGGTTTCTTGCCAAACCATATTCATACGACGTCGTCTCAACGGACTTAGATGGTGTCCTATCTAAAGTGAATGCAACTGTCTCTAACGCATATCCTCAAAATGAAAATGGTAGATCGGTAAGAGACATCATAGATCGCACCATATCTCATAAGGTTCGATTACAACGCCCGGACACACCATTACCCTGTGGTGTTCCAGGTGGCTTCAATTGTGAAACAATTCCACAATGTCTTAAGTGATTGCCAAACTCATAACTCAGAAATTCTCATCGATCAGATCGTAGGAATTTGATCTTCTCGTTATGATGGTTCTTAACTTCACTCTGAAATCAAATGTTTCAGACTTGTGCTTCATTAAGTAAATATACCTATATCTAGTCAAATCGTCAGTCAAGATGATAAAATAGCGATATCCACCGCACACTTCAATTCTCATTGGATCACACGCATCAGCATGTATGATTTCCAACAAGTCACTTGCCCGTTTTATTTTACCTGAAAACGAGGTCTTTGTCATCCTGCCCATGAGGCATGGCTCGCATGTGTCAAGCGATTCAAAATCAAGTGACTCCAAACATCCATCGACATGGAGTTTCTTCATGCATCTTACGCCAATATGACCTAAGCGGCAGTGCCACAAGAAAGTGGTACTATCATTATTAACTCTACATCTTTTGGCATGAACATGTGTATTACCATGACCGAGATTCACTGAACCATTCACATAGGGTGCATGACCATGAAAAGTATTATTCATGTAAATAGAATAACCGTATTGCAATGAACATGATCTAATCATATTCATGCTCAACGTAGACACCTGATAACATTTATCTAGGTTCAATACTAATCCCGAAGGCAGATGGAGCGTGCGATGGTGATCTCATCAACTTTGGAAACACTTCCAACACACATCGTCTCCTCGCCCTTAGCCAGTCTCCGTTTAGTCCGTAGCTTTTGCTTCAACTCACCAATAATAGCAACTGAACCGGTATCCAATACCCAGGTGCTACCAGGAGTACTAGTGAGGTACACATTAATAACACGTATATACTTTGTTGAAGTTGCCAGCCTTCTTATCTACCATGCATTTGGGGTAATTCCGCTACCAGTGACTGTTCCCCTTACAATAAAAGCACTTAGTCTCGGGTTTGGGTTCAACCTCGGGTTCCTTCACTGGAGCGGCAACTGGTTTTCCATCCATGAAGTTTCCCTTCTAGATCTTGCCCTTCTTGAAAGCAGTGGTCTTGTTAAACCATCAACACTTGATGCTCCTTCTTGATTTCTACCTTTTGTGGTCTTAAGCACCGCGAATAGCTCTGGGATCAACTCCATCCCTTGCATGTCATAGTTCATCACGAAGATCTAGTAGCTTAGTGATAGTGGCTAGAGAACTCTATCAATCACTATCTTATCTAGAAGTTTAACTCCCACTTGATTTAAGTGATTGTAGCACCCAGACATTCTGAGCACATGCTCACTAGCTAAGCTATTCTCCTCCATCTTGTTGGCAAAAGAACTTGTCAGAGGACTCATACCTCTCAACACGGGCATGAGCCTGAAATCCCAATTTCAGCTCTTGAAACATCTCATATGTCTTATGGCATTCAAAACGTCATTGGAATCCCAATTCTAAGCCGTAAAGTATGGTGCACTAAACTATCAAGTAGTCATCAGGATGTGTCTGTCAGGTGTTCACAACATCCACAGACGACGTTGTAGGGGTTTGCACATCGAGCGGTGCATAAAAGACATAAGCCTTCTGTGTAGCAGTGAGGACACTCCTTGGACTATGGACCCAGTCCGCATCATTGCTTACCATATCTTTCAACTTAGTCTTTCTCTAGGAATGTATTGAAACAGGGGAGCTACAACGTGAGCTATTTATCTACAACATATTTGCAAAGACAATTTAGACGATGTTCATGATAATTAAGTTCATCTAATCAAATTATTAAATGAACTCCCACTCAGATAGACATCCCTCCAGTCATCTAAGTATAACATGATCCGAGTTAACTAGGCCGTGTCCGATCATCACGTGAGACGGACTAATCAACATCGGTGAACATCTTCATGTTGATCGTATCTTCTATACGACTCATGCTCGACCTTTCGGTCTTCTGTGTTCCGAGGCCATGTCTGTACATGCTAGACTCGTCAAGTCAACCTAAGTGTATTGCGTGTGTAAATCTGTCTTACACCCGTTGTATTCGAACGTTAGAATCTATCACACCC
The DNA here is from genome assembly GCF_003073215.2 of Triticum urartu. NCBI lineage: Eukaryota > Viridiplantae > Streptophyta > Magnoliopsida > Poales > Poaceae > Triticum > Triticum urartu. The sequence continues at coordinate 613,864,337 of NC_053023.1, forward strand.
GATCATCACGTGGTGCTTCGAAACAACGAACCTTCACAATGGTGCACAGTTAGGGGGAACACTTTCTTGAAATTATTACGAGGGATCATCTTATTTAAGCTACCGTCGTTCTAAGCAAATAAGATGTAAAACATGATAAACATCACATGCAATCAAATAGTAACATGATATGGCCAATATCATTTTCTCCTTTGATCTCCATCTTCGGGGCTCCATGATCATCGTTGTCACCGGCATGACACCATGATCTCCATCATCGTGTCTTCTTGAAGTTGTCTCGTCATCTATTACTTCTACTACTATGGCTAACGCTTTAGCAATAAAGTAAAGTAATTACATGACGTTTATGTTGACACGCAGGTCATAAATAAATAAAGACAACTCCTATGGCTCCTACCGGTTGTCATACTCATCGACATGCAAGTCGTGATTCCTATTACAAGAACATGATCAATCTCATACATCACATATATCATTCATCACATCCTTTTGACCATATCACATCACAAGGCATATGCTGCAAAAACAAGTTAGACGTCCTCTAATTGTTGTTGCAAGTTTTTACGTGGCTGCTATAGGTTTCTATCAAGAACGTTTCTTACCTACGCCAAAACCACAACGTGAATTGCCAATTTCTATTTACCCTTCATAAGGACCCTGTTCATCGAATCCAATCCGACTGAAGTGGGAGAGACAGACACCCGCCAGCCACCTTATGCAACTAGTGCATGTCAGTCGGTGGAACCGGTCTCACGTAAGCATACGTGTAAGGTTGGTCCGGGCCGCTTCATCCCACGATGCCGCCGAATCAAGATAAGACTAGTAACGGCAAGCAAATTGACAATATCGACGCCCACAACTACTTTGTGTTCTACTCGTGCATAGTAACCACGCATAGACCTAGCTCATGATGCCACTGTTGGGGAACGTAGCAGAATTTTAAAATTTTCTACGCATCACCAAGATCAATCTATGGAGTCATCTAGCAACGAGGGAGAGAGGAGTGCATCTACATACCCTTGTAGATCACGAGCGGAAGCGTTCAAGAGAACGGGGTTGATGGAGTCGTACTTGACGTGATCCAAATCACCGAAGATCCTAGTGCTGAACGGACGGCACCTCCGCGTTCAACACACGTACAGAGCGAGGACGTCTCCCGCGCCTTGATCCATCAAGGAGGAGGGAGAGGTTGAGGAAGAGGGCTCCAACTGCAGCACGACAGTGTGGTGGTGATGAAGCTGCAGTACTCCCGCAGGGCTTCGCCAAGCTCTTATGGAGGAGGAGAGGTCTTGGGGAGGGGAGGGGCTGCGCCTTGGATGTTCTCTACAGCCCTCCCCTCACCCCTCTATTTATAGGGGAAAGGGGAAGGGGGCCGGCCCCCTCTAGATGAGATCTAAGGGGGGGGGCGACCAAGTGGAGGGGGGCTTGCCCCCCAAGCAAGGGGGAGCCCCCCTTAGGGTTTCCCCCAACCCTAGGCGCATGGGCCCTAGGGGGGTGTGGTGCCCCAGCCCACTTGGGCTGGTTCCCTTCTCCATACAGCCCATAAGGCCCTTCGGAAGAGGTGGACCCTCCCGGTGGACCCCCGGAACCCCTCCGGTGGCCCCGGTACAATACCGATATGCCCCCGAAACTTTCCGGCGACCATATGACAACTTCCCATATATAAATCTTTACCTCCGGACCATTCCGGAACTCCTCGTGACGTCCGGGATCTCATCCGGGACTCCGAACAACATTCAGTAATCACATACAAGTCTTCCTAACAACCCTAGCGTCACCGAACCTTAAGTGTGTAGACCCTACGGGTTCGGGAGACATGCAGACATGACCGAGACGACTCTCCGGTCAATAACCAACAGCGGGATCTGGATACCCATGTTGGCTCCCACATGCTCCACGATGATCTCATCGGATGAACCACGATGTCGAGGATTCAATCAATCCGTATACAATTCCCTTTGTCAATCGGTACGTTACTTGTCCGAGACTCGATCGTCGGTATCCCAATACCTTGTTCAGTCTCGTTACCGGCAAGTCACTTTACTCTTACCATAATGCATGATCCCGTGATCAACCACTTGATCACATTGAGCTCATTATGATGATGCATTACCGAGTGGGCCCAGAGATACCTCTCCGTCATACGGAGTGACAAATCCCAGTCTCGATTCGTGCCAAACCAACAGACACTTTCGGAGATACCTGTAATGTACCTTTATAGTCACCCAGTTACGTTGTGACGTTTGTCACACCCAAGGCACTCCTACGGTATCCGGGAGTTGCACAATCTCATGGTCTAAGGAAATGATACTTGACATTCAGAAAAGCTACAGCAAACGAACTACACGATCTTTGAGCTAAGCTTAGGATTGGGTCTTGTCCATCACATCATTCTCCTAATGATGTGATCCCGTTATCAATGACATCTAATGTCCATAGTCAGGAAACCATGACTATCCTTTGATCAACGAGCTAGTCAACTAAAGGCTCACTAGGGACGTGCTATGGTCTATGTATTCACACATGTATTACAATTTCCGGATAACACAATTATAGCATGAACAATAGACAATTATCATGAACAAAGATATATAATAATAACCATTTTATTATTGCCTCTAGGGCATATTTCCAACAGGATTATCGCGGCCATCCTCCCCGACCTTGCCACCGTTGGCCCGTGATTCTTTGACTAATAAACTAAGGAATCTTTTGTGGGTGAAATACATCTCTATACTAGTCCGACACCACCTGACCAATACATGAACATGCCCCACGACATTTTCATTTAGTCATGCATGTGTACTCCCAGACCACTCAACCTATAGTACGAACATTTTACTTTCTTGTTAGCTATTAAATGATTGATATCATTTTAATAAATGTTTTATTTTTAAATCTTTTTATATATTTGAATTCCTAAAGACAAGATCTTTAAAACAAGACCAATATTCAATATATTTTAGCATAGTTTGAATTTTATCGTTTCATTCACTTTGGCGTTTCAAAAAAATGGATGTAACTCATTTCAAAAAACTCGTTTCACTTTATTTTAAAAACTGGTTTCAGAATTAAGAAAACAAATTTGAGTCACTCAAAAATATAGATTTAACTCATTTTAGAAAACTAATTTTATTAATTTTAATACATTGATTCCACTCGTATCAAAACACATATTTAAGTAATTTCAAAGAATTGGTTTCGCTCATCTCGAAAAGGTCATTTCACTCATTTCAAAAAACTAAATTCACTCATTTCTAAACACTGATCTCAGTAATTCCGAAACACATATTTCACTCATTTACAGAAACAATTTTACTCATTTACAGAAACAATTTTACTCATTTCAGAAAACGTCTTACGATCGTGTAAAAAACAAAATCAACTAAATTTAAACACCGATTTCACATATTTGAAAACACATTTTTTATTCGTTCAAGGAACTGGCTACACTAATTTCATAAAACTGATTTCAGTCATTTCATAAAACTAATTTCACTATGTTAAAAAAATGGTTTCACTCTTATGAAAAAACTGATGTCACTTGTTTCAGAAAAATAATTTCACTAAATTGAGAAAACAGATTTCACTCATTTTCATATTTCAGTTCGAAATGGATTTCAGTCAGTGCGAAAAACTGATTTCATTCGTTTAGAAATTCCGAAATAACAAGTTTTCCGCGTATTTCACACCCAAAAATGTGTCATGTGTATGAAAAACATATTTCACTCATTTAAAAAAATTGCTCTCACCCAATTCAAAGATCATATTTCACTCATTTTAGAAAATTGCTTCACCCAATTCAAAGATCATATTTCACTATTTTTAAAAAGCTGATTTCACTCAAAGCAAATAACTGATTTCTAATATTTAAAAAACTTATTTGATTTAATTGAATAAATATCAATTCAAAAAACAATTTCACTTGTTTTGTAAAACATATTTCACTCATTCAAAAAAAGTTTGAAATAATTAGTTTGACATGTTTTACGCGACCTAGTTTCAAAATTCTGAAATAACAAGTTTCATGTATTTCACACCCAAAATGTGTCATGTGTATGAAAGACATATTTAACTCATATTTAAAAATTGGTCTCACCCAATTCGAAGCTCATATTTCACTATTTTAAGAAAGTTGATTTCACTCAAAGTAAATAACTGATTTCAAATATTTCAAAGAACTTATTTGACTCAATTAAAAAAACAATTTCACTTGTTTCGTAAAACATATTTCACTCATTTAATTTTTTTTGATATAATTAGTTTCACGTGTTTTACATGACTAGTTTCAAAATTCTGAAATAACAAGTTTCACGTATTTCACACCCAGAAATGTGTGATGTGTATGAAAGACATATTTCAGTCATTTAAAAAAATGGTCTCGCCCAATTCAAAGATCATATTTCACTATTTTTAGAAAGCTGATTTCACTCATTTCAAACGTTGAAAATTAAACTTGTTTGAATGTATTCAAGATTGATCTTCTTCGAAAGGTCTTGGCTCCAGGAGTTCAAATATATATACAAAGTTTCAAAAACATTTTTTTTGTTTTGAAGATATGAACAATCTAAAATAGTGAAAAGGGAATTAAAAGTGTTGGATTTAGAGATGGAAAGAGGAGAGATAATGTCCGAGACATGCATGTTATAGTACGTACCATGACCAGTGAAAAGAGAAAAGCAGGACCATGCATGCATCCTTTGCATGTGCATGGTGGGCCATGAAATACAGTGACTTAAATAGATAAAAGAGGGGAATACAAATGTACACCTTTTGAGCTGGCAACATGCTATTAGTGAGAGAACCACCGGTACATCCGGGCACCGGTAAAAAACACTTTGTGACATGTCCAGCCACTGCTTAGTTCCTCCACATTTTCTATTTCTGAATCTCCGTTTGAGTTGATGCACTATGATGTCTGGTTTTCACTCGTTGCTAGCAATTCTTGTTTTCACTACTACTTAATCTTACTTGATGATCACGCGCGCACCGTGTCTGTGTCTGGACTTTTCCATTACGATGTAAATCTGATGTGTTCCACACGATCAACATGGCTAATGACATAGTTGGGCAAAGCAAATGTTGGTCATTTATAGCAGAGATTGAATAGATTGGTGTTGATATGTACTATACTACGTTTCATTTATAGAACAACTTATGCTTCAGGCCTAAGTTATGGCATCCATCCATCCATCTCAACAAACACGATCAGCAAAGAAAATGCTGCTCAATGAGAGCGCCAACCAAACATATGCAAGGAACTCAAACACTCAACATAAGCAACCAATGCAAAACAGACTTCCAGGAGTGATGAAAGTTACTCTCTTTTTTGCGAGGGTGATGAAAGTTACTTGATAGAATGGGATACTCAGCATTTTAGTACATAAGTTGTCGCAGAGACGACTAAATAAACATAGGACTTCCACAGTTTAATCAGTTCAGGCGTAGCACTGCTGATTGAGTTCAGAAAGCGACCAAGAAATAAACAATACTTCATGTGAACAGGACAATGAGAAGCGCACATTCTTGCTTGACGAAATGCAGAAACATAGGGCAACATGAGTCTGGATAGATGGTTGATTGTAGACAACATGAACTACAAACTGTGCTCTCGACTGAAGCCTGTGGAAACAAGAAACAAGACATAGTTAGCACATGGAGGTTTTCAGCTAATAGAACTGAACCAACAATACAACTTGCTTATCATGAAACCAGTCAGAAGTTGTAACGTACGTATCAATTAGTATCATTCGACAATTTATCCAGCACTCAAAGCAACAAAGTAGCACCAAGTTAAATTATTTCATTATGAAGACACAGTGCAAACCCACAATGAAGTGTTCAGATATTTAGCATTCTGCTGGGTGGTTTTGATTAATACGCATGCATTATCGTCCTAATGGACAGCATAGGCGTGCAGCTGAAGTTGTTACACCAGCAGATGCAGTCGCCATGTTGTTGCTGCTAGGAAATGATGCGACATTGCAGATGAAAGGTATTGTATGGTGCCATAGTGGCACACAAGCTAAATGATGTATGGTGCCATAGAAAATATGTAAGGTGGATCATTTCCATTAACATGTACAAGCAAAAATCAAGTGTAATTTACCATTGCATCCTCAATGCGGTGGGGGTTGCCCGATCAGTAGGGCACGGCAGACCTGGCATGGTGTTGAGATGGGATTGGCCTGGATTATCAGACGGCATGGGGGACATAAGCAATTGTGACCCGCAAACAATGAGGTTAGAGCTGGACCCTGGTAGCATTCGAGGCACAGTTCAGCTCCTGGCTGGAACTGGGGTGGCCGTGGGAGTGGAGCTGATGGCACGGGGATGTGTGCCAATGGGCTCTGAAGATTGAGCCCCTGATCCACAGCAGACGCACCAGCATTAAGCTGCAGGAACTGATCTTTGATTTCGGGGCCTGAGAAAAAATTGCTCAGCTAAACAGGACAAGAACTCGAGAAAGAATCTCAGAACAACATGAAAACGGCCCGAACCATACCTCCTGCTGCCGTGGGAAGCCACAGATTATTCTTGGTTCTCAGGTCGGGGCCCTTGGTTCTCTTGGACCCAGTACGACTCCCCTGGCTGCCAAAACAAGGGATGGTATTTGCAGTTGCATTAGGAACACGTACGAAAACCAGAAAAGATGAATGCTTTGAGGTTTTATAGTTACCCATAAGACTTTCTCTTGGCTTTCCCCTTGTCGAGGACCAATGGTGCCTGAGGCGGCGCCTTGCGCCAGCGGAAAATGAGGAAGCTCCGCAACCAGAGCAGTCACTGCAGGCAATAAGAAAGATCTTAAATCTCGACGCGGACACATGCGAACCAGGAGTTTAGTTTTGGTTCAGAGAATCGACACACTCTTGTCGATGTTGGATGCATCTCCATCCCCGCCCTTGCCATCATGAGCAGACACATCCCCAGGCACTGCGCACGAAAAGAAGGGCTAGTTTTCGAATCCCGCGTGCCGGCGAAATCCAACAAAAAAAGAAGCATTTTTTCCCGTCGAAAACTCACCGGCCGATGACTGTGCGACCGCCACCTCCTTGCCCTTTCCATGGCTTCCTTGCCCAACTTCTCTCCCCTTGTCGGCGGCGGCGTTGCCAGTGGATGAGGCAGAGCCAGGGCCTTTCCCCTGCTCGGCCACCGTAGCATCTCCCGGAACTGAAAAGAAACCAAAGAAAATGTGGGAAACAAGAGAGCCAAGAGTTCCATGGTTCGGATCCCAAGAAGAAAAGTAGAGGCCAAGTGGAGAAATCGGGTACCATCTTGGAGCACGGTGTTCGGGTTCTTGAGGCCGAGGTTTTCCACGGGGTCGGTGGAGCTGGGCGAGGAGCCACCCCCGACGGGAGACGGCTTCGACGAGCCGCCGGCGCCGTCGTCCTTCTTGGGCGAACCCTCCTTGTCCGCCATGAGCGCCTCCTCAGGAGAAGGGAAGGGAGGAGAGGAGAGCGGAGGCGCCTCGGGAGACGAGAAGCGAAACAGCAGCGTCGGGGTGACGAGGAAGGGCAGAACAACTGTTCAAAGACAGGAGGAGGCAGGAGAAAAGAGTTGCGTTCCGCCACTTAAACAATTTTCATTTCACGTTCCAGCTCCCTGTGCGTTCAACTTTTCCATTCAATTGGCGAGAGCTGCAATTTTCAGGTAAGTACGAGGGGTTGACCGAAAGTTTTAACAGCCTTGGCTGGTTTCGCCGGTGGGCCCAGTAAGGCCTCGTTTGATGGAAGAGGTTTGAAGAGGATTAGAGAGGAATATCCCCGCAGGGCCCAGAATCCCCCAGAAACCCCATCAGCCCATTTGATTCGCAGGTATTAAACGGGCCAAACCATTCCAATCCCCACCAACCCTCCCGACCCACGCGGCTCAGCAGCCTCGCGTAGCCCCTCGGGGAACGAGACCCCGCCGCCTCGCAGTTTGTTCGTCGCTGCCGCTCGAAGCAGCTCCTTCTTGGCGAGATAGGAGGAAACATCACTACTCAATTCTCTGAAATATTGTGGTTGGAGGGGGATTGAGGATTCAAAGGGATTTAAGGGGATTGGGTGGAAGAGAGGGATTCACCCAATCCTCTGAAATCCCCATCCCCTTTGGGGCTGGAAATCCCTCCATATCAAACGAGGCCTAACGGGTCTCGGTCGCAGACTCGACCATTTGCTTTCCCTTTTGGTCCATTTTTTGAACTCTAAAAATCATCTCCTTTGGCACCAACTATGTGAAGCCTTCGATCTGGTTATTTTTGAAACAGATTAGCTAAGTTGGCCTCGTATGCCTAAAACCTACTCTAGCATATTTTGCACTCCACACATCTGAATATATAGAGCATAACATATATTTCGATATTTTACGTTTATTATCACTTATAGACCAATGCTAGAGGCAAACGCGCGCTTCGCCGTGCCGTTTTTCACTTATGGGAATAACTTTTTTCTGTAGCATGTTAATGTTGTCGGTTGTTTTGTTCTGGTTCTATTTGTGTTGACTTGAGTTTAGGTTAGGTTCTAGCGGTGGTTTTTTATACATATATCGTGTTGGCTTGTTGTTCAAGACGGTGATTGTTTTGAGAGAAGAGTGGAGTTGTTTGATGTGTGATCATGGTGTCCTTACATGTTTCGGCGTCGGTGTCAATGGGTGTTCGTCGTGTGAGTCCCTTGAAAGCTCATGTTCAATGTTGAAAAGGATCAAGTTATTGCTACAATGTGGTCCATGAAGCCCTAGCTCGCTCAAGTCTTCTCCTTGCTCGCTCGCTCACTTTAGTGCTAGCTCTCAAAAAACCAACTATCATTTCTTATTTAATTTTTTTAATTAAATTAAAAAGAAGTTCAAAGTTTTTAGAAAACTGTTCTAAATTAAGAAAATCGTAATTGTTAAAATAATCATGGATTTAAAAATAATTAGCGAATTTGAAAAAAAATCTTCATAGAATAGAAAATACTCGTAAATTTTAAAATGTTCACATATTCTAAATATATTTGAAAATTTAAAAATTCCTTTAATTTCAGAAATGTTTAAGATATTTCTTAAGTATTCACGAATGAAAATGTAAAAAGATAAAAAATTTAATAAAAGACAAATAATTGGTAAATTCACCGAGCGAGTAGAGGGCTCCACGCAACCCAGTGAAGGAGGGCGCTCCATTTTAAGCGGGCATAGTTACTTAGTACATTATATGTTGTGTGTGTGTTATAAAGTGTAACATCGAGTTTGTATTTTAGAAAAGTTTCTAATGGTATATTTTTATAATATACAGTTCATATATTACCGGTGGTCAACATAAATCACGAAATACGTATTAGGCCCTAGTACATACATGGGTTGAGGGATACACTGTTTTGCTATAATTCTGTCCTTGAGTAGCCTAAATTTGTAGTACCTCCCAGTAGGTGGTAAAGACATCTTCACGTGAACTCTCAAACCGCCCTCAGGCGTTCGGTCCGAGTTGTCAAGATGCACCTTATCATCCAATGCAGTACCACGTTGATCTGTTGTCGCGTCCGGTTGTACGTTTTCTCACAAACCAAAAGCGAACTGGGGGAAGGAGCTTTTGCCGGAGTCCAGATCGCCACCACGTAAGACTCCGGCACCCTCGGCCCAATCAAATCCCCCTTCCGGTCCACTTTTCTTTCACCCCACCCTTGCTCTCTCCTAACTTTGCATCCGCACCCTTCCCGTCCGAAACCGTCATTGTACCTATCAGACCGCCGTTCAGGCATCCTCAGGCGTCGGTAGCCCGCACCCCACATGCATGTCTGCCTTGGACTACGTCGTCGTCCACCCAGGATTCCTCCGCAGCCAGGTACCCACCGCCCCCCTGTCGACACCATCCATGGGGGGCACCATGCCTGGCAGTTGTTCGACCAAATGTCGTTGAGCTTTTCTGTTGAACTTCTTGTTGTTCTCTAGAGTAAGCACGATGGTCTCGTACTCAATGATCGAGGATGAGTTGTTGTCTGATGCGTGGTTGGTCGTATGTGCGGACTTTTTAGGCATGAGGCTACGAGGCTCGACCTTTGGCAAAACGTGCATGCTTCGTTTCATGAGAAAAAGAACGTCGCACCCTACGACATGGATGTCATCCATGAACGCAATGTGAAGTCGCTATCGCATCGGGGGTACATCATCCGCAGCTCCATCATGAAGTTTCATGGTGCAATTCACCGAGTGGACACAATGTGGTCATTGGGCTCGTCAACCATGAAGATCGTATGTGTTTGCTTCTTATTGCTTCACATGTTGGTTAATTCATTCATTCATTTACTCAATGTTCCAACTTGATAATCATCATGTTGTATAGTCTGGAGCTGTTGTGCCCGGTCATTTATGCTCGTACATTGTTAGACGAAGCTCAAAGGGAACTATGTGTGGGATGACATATGCCGGTTCTAACTCTAGTATCGTTAAATTTGGAATCAATGAAATTCAAAAGGTTATTAAACATCCTGCTATTTCGGATGTAATATTTACATCTGAATTATTGTTGTATCAAGGATATTTGCATGTTATTTATGGATGAATTGTGCTATTTTCTATAATTATTTTGGGTGTTACGGAATTAGAAAAAAAAGAGGGTGCGGACAGTGTCGGATAGCCAGCTCCTGTATCATTGTCCGCGGACTAGTACAGAAATGCTCGAGCTGCTGGACTTTAATGGAAAAAAGAATGAACGATAATTTTACACATGAAACTCAAAATATAATCACAACTATTTGCATGTAAATCGTCGAGTTCAACGAATATTCCAATTTGCAAAAAAAAGGAATATTCCGCCTTTACTTATCTGCAAAGAAACAAAAATCCACGTTTACAATGGACGATGGGGTGGAGAGTGGATGAAGCAGGTGGGTGGAGATCGTGGAACGGCCCGAGCAAGTTGCTGCTTGGGGCTGGGTTTGTTCGCTTGTTCCGTAATGCATCGCTCTTTTGCCCATCCGTTTGGCTCTGTCTCTGGCTCACTGATCTGATCTATTGGCATGGCCATCCCCTGCTTTTTTTTTTCCGCACCTGTCCCAACCAAATTACAGCGCACCGTAATCTGTCCCATGCCTGTGCCGGTACCGTAGTGCCGCTGCATGCGCGGTCCGCTTTTGAGCAAGCCATCTCTCCGTTGCGGGTAGCCTTGCCAGAACCGCCCCCGCGATCAGTCGATGGCCAGCTTCACGCGGGGAGCGGCGCAGCACGACACAAACATCAGTCCATCGTCAAACACGCGTCCATGCATGCACCGCGCACGGAGACCGGCCAGGCCATATCTGGGAGCACGGCGACGCGACCAGGTCGACTCGTGCGGCTTCTTGAACGGTCAGCTGCACGATGCTACTATTCGTTGGGTGGGTGCATGGGCTACAAGCCACTTTTGCATGTCTACTCGGTGGGTGCATGGGCGACAAGATAGACCATGCAACTGAAAAAGTCTCTGTTCGAGCTTCGGCAATGGAGCCCATCCACTGGGTTTCTGTCCCTGGGTCCACGTCTCTGCACAGCGCCGCAGCCGATCGCTTCTTTTGGAAAGCTACTTACAAGATTCTGCAAAGAACCCATGCAAAGCCAAATCAAACTCTTTTTTCAAAGAAAAAGGCAAAGCCGGGCATTTGTCCTGTTGGACTCGCCCTACAAGCGATGAATCGATCGAGTTGAGGTTTTTTCTCCGGCCCATGAAAAAAGGTAGGTAGATGGTCACCAATACGAGTTTGTCTTAGAGCATCTGAGCTTGTTACTAGTACCTATCACTAGAAATTGAAAAGGTTCAGAAAAATTTCAAACGGAAGCAAGCAAAAATTTTGTCTCATCCTTTAATTAGAAGAAGAGAAATGACCGGTTAATAAACAAAAAAAATGGACGAAAATTTGAAAGCGAATGCGGGTGTCGCGTAATTGGACACGACACTTTGGAGCCTTGATGCCCCCTTTTTGGTTTGATGTGGGGCGAAAAGACGGACGAATCTTACCACTACGACCCAATGAGTTTACCCAAGTTCAGACCGCTGTGAAGCATGATACTCTACGTCTGTTTGGTTGTTTTGATTGATGTGTATGTCAAGATTAGAAATGCACCAATTCCGTTGTTGGGGCTTAGGAACGGGCTATGTGTATGTTGTGGTGGCGGACTAGATAGCAAGTGATTCTCTAGGTTCCAACCTCGATCTAGGTTGCACGGTCGCCTAGTTGCAAGGGAACGCCACCGTAGTTACAAAGAAGTAAAAGGTGATAGCACCCCAGGTCCTTATACTTGCATGTCAGGTGATGGTTTAGTCCCTGAACTTGCAAAAGTAGATTATTTCATCCCTGAACTTGCATTGGAGGTGCAAATTTAGTCCACAGCCACTCACAACTCGACAAGTGGATGCCAAGTGGCCTGGCTGGTCAGCGCGTCGCATTTTGCACATAGCCCCCTGCCTTATTTGCTTATCAACCCGCACTTCATGACCAAGTGGCACCTGAATAAATGTTGTCTCCCCTGGGTCAATAACTCCTGTTCCTCCTTTGTCCTCGCCACTCCGACCCCGCGAGCTGCTGCCGCTGGAGCTGGAGCCGCGGGCTGACGTCAGCCATCATGGCGACATCGCCGGATCTCACTGGCGGTGTGCAGCCGCCTCCTTCCGTCCATCAAGTTAGGTCTCACAGCGTCTTTCCTCCAGATTACGGTTCGTTTCTTCACCTCCTCTGTTCGTCCTCCTCTGCTTTGCTCCTCCTCCATTGTCGCCCATAGCACCGGCGGATTAGTTTGTTTTGAGAGCGATTCTTGTACATCCAGTGGTACCTGTTGCCTAGTGTTCTTGCAGCGGATTAAATATCTGATTTTGACCACAGATTTTGGTCTAGGGTTTAGGTATTTCTATTTTTGGCAAAGGTTTAGGGTTCATGTGCTGTTGTGTATTTAGTGACCCTGGGTAGCCATTGCAAAGTGTGTTGAATAGGTAGGAGATGACGACTGTAACATAAATACCGAATTGTTACTAGATTTGTTCAGTTAATCTGCAAGATGTAGTTAACTGAACTTTTCTTCAGTGAACTATATTGTTGCACTTGGAGATGCAGTAGCTGATATTTCTTCAGTTACTATAAGAGTATAAGAGGTAGTTAACTATATTGCATATATTTTTGTTGTAGTGGCTTGGTCCCCTAAATCTGTAAGAGGTAGTTAACTGAATGTTTGCAGTTAACTAACTGCATCTACAAGATGCAGTTAACTAATTTTGTGCTTATATTCTGCTGTATACTTGTTATGTTGATGTTTGTGCTTATATTATGCTCTATGTGGGTGCAGTGTGTGATTCAGCAACGGGACAGAGTGTGGATACTTCTTTCTTTACACTAGAACTTGAGCACGGTGGAATATTCTGTGGACCAACAAATAGTATGGAGTATTACAATCCATCTGTGGAGGTCATTGACTATGTTGATGCTGGGTCATTCTCATATGCATTCATTGAAGAGCATCTAAAATGGCTGGGATATCCTGTCCATGAGCACATAATTTACTGGCAAAGACCTGGAAAAGCAATTTCAGATGGGATGGTGAGAATTAGAGGTGATGAGGATGTGCAACAAATGATCATAGAAAGTGCTAAGCAGAAAGTGCTTGTAATCATGGTGGACCATTCAGATTTCATCAGTAACTTTAGGCAAGATTTGATAGTGTCATCATTTCAGAGCCCAGACACATTGGCCACCTCAAATGTTGTTGTAGCCAGTGCAACATCATCTCACAGCCTCATTTCAGTCAATGTTGAATGTCCCCTTTCAGAGGTTGCAACAGATTTTCAGTCTGAAGATAATTTGCTTAGTTATGGTGCACAGTCTGAAGATACAGTTCTGTCAGATTCAGATTTCAGTGACAGTGATTATGACATAGATGATGGTGATGATGATCTTTATGAAGAGAACATTGACTTTGATGTTAATGAACAAGCTCAGCTAGAGGAGGAAGAGGTTGAGCCTGACTATTTACTTGAAGATGAAGACCTTGACATCTCCACTGAAGAACAGGAGCAACTTAAGTACAAGTTCAAAGCTTTCAATACCAAGGTGGACATGAAATCCCCTGTTTTTAAAGTGGGCATGGTCTTTGCTGATGTGGTTGAGCTGAGGAAAGATCTTACTGCATATTCTATAAGGAACAGAATGCAGATCAAGAAGGTGAAGAATGATAAGATAAGATTGGAGGCAGTGTGTACTCCAGGCTGCCTTTGGCTGCTTAAGGCTAGCTATGACAATAGGACTGGAGGATTTGTCACAAAGGCTTACAATTCAGAGCATGTTTGCCAGAAGAAATGGAAACTAAAAGATTTGACAGCTAAATTCTTGTGCAACTTTTTCATAGATGAGTTCAGAGATGACCAGAAGATGTCACTTGGCACATTTTCAAGAAAATGCACTAGTGAGTTCAATTGCACCCCTAACAGATGGAAGTTAGCAAGGGCTAGAAAGCAAGCACTTAATCAAATCCATGGTGATGAGGAGGAGCAGTTCAGTAGGTTAAGGGATTATGGGCATGAATTAAGGACCAAAAATCCTGGGTCTACATTTCTGGTTACTACTGAACTTGTCAAGGATACCAAGTTTCCATTGGGCAGGAAGTGTTTGAAAACATTGTATTGGTCTTATGATGCATGCAAAAGAGGGTGGCTAAAGGGCTGCAGGCCAATTATATTCATTGATGGCTGTCATATGAAAACAAGGTTCAAAGGAGTGCTGCTTAGTGCTATAAGTATTGATCCTAATGACTGCATTTTCCCAATTGCAATGGGTTGGGTGAAAGTAGAATGCACTGGTTCATGGGAGTGGTTTCTGACAAGTTTGAAAGATGATCTAAATATCATTAACACTGCTCCCTACATAATTATGAGTGACAAGCAGAAGGGTTTAATAAATGCTATGCAGAAAGTTTGGCCTGATGCAGAACATAGGTTTTGTGTGAGGCACATCTACCAGAACTTCAATGAGAAGCACAAAGGGGAGGTTCTGAAGCAAGACCTGTGGGCCATTGCAAGATCACCTAACAAAGTTAAGTGGAGAGAAAATTGTAAGAAGATGGATGATCACTGCCCAGCTGCATTTCATTGGACTGAAAGGCTGGAACCAAAGACTTGGTGCAAAGCATTTTTCAGTGAATTTCCAAAATGTGATTTTCTGCTCAACAATAACTCTGAAGTGTTTAACAGGTGAATTACTTGTCAAATTTGGTTTTTAACCATGTGCTTTGAACATATCAGTAGTACTTTATACACATCACACATAACTATGACTGCATTCTTCCACTCTTTATGCAGCTACATCCTTGATGGCAGAGAGATGCCAGTGCTTTGTATGCTTGAATACATATTTTACAAGATCATGCACAGGCTAGTGAGTAAGCAGAGAGAAGCTATAGAAAAGTGGACTCACCAGAGGATATGCCCTAAGATCAAGAAGAAATTGGACAAGAACACTGAGTTTGCTGCAAATTGTCATGTATCAGAAGCTGGCCAGCAGATCTTTAAAGTTCAGTCAGGTAATTCCAGCTACACAGTGAACCTTTGCTTGCACACTTGTGATTGCAGGAGATGGCAGTTAGGGGGAGTACCCTGTGGGCATGCTGTAGCTTGTTGCAGGGAGGAGAGAATTGATCCTCAGACAATGGTTCATGAATGCTATATTGTTGAAACATATCTCAAGGCATATGGGTACACTCTAGTCCCTCTAGGAGACCCAAAGGAGTGGGAGAAACAGAATGGATATAAGATATTTCCACCTGTCTTCACTAAACAGTTGGGGAGGCCCAAGAAGAACAGGAAGCAGAGACCAGAGGAGAAGATCAAGAATGGTGTCAGGGTTTTGAACAGAAAAGGTCTTACAATGCATTGCTCAATTTGTGGTAGAGCTGATCACAACAAAAAAGGTCACTACACATGGCAGGAAACTAACATTCAGGAGGGTGTAGAAGAGGTTGATGAAAACTATGATGACCCATCTTTTCTCCAGGTAATCTCAGTGTTCAACTTATATGCTGAACTTACCTGAACTCTAACTGAACCTAACTGTATTTGAACCCTAACTGAACTTAGCTGAACCTAATTGTATTTAACTGAACTTAACTGAACCTAACTGAATATAAATGACTCTAACTGAGTTTTGTGCTTTGCAGAACATCTTCCCTAGCCACCCAGATCCTAGGCTGGACCCAATTGAGTCACCAACCAGTATGGTGTACAACATGGCTCAAAGAGAGACTGCAAGAAGAGGTGCTGAAAGGGTTCATGTGCCACTGCCTGAGCTTTCTTCATTTGTTGTTGCTGCTGGTGCTTCCATGCCTCAGCCAAGAGTGACTACATAAATGCACATAGGGAGGCAAACAAGGGCAAGCACACAAGCTGAAAACAATGCAACTGCAGCTGGTAGGGGAAGAGGAAGGAAAAGAGCAAGAAATTCAGATGTTGCTGCTGCTGGAGGAAGAGGAGCAAGTGCAACCGCAGGGAGAGGCAGAGGAGCAAATGCAAATGGAGGGAGAGGAAGAGGAGCAAGTGCAACTGGAGGGAGAGGAAGAGGAGCAAGTGCAATTGCAGGGAGAGGCAGAGGAGTTAATGCTACTGGAGGGAGAGGAAGAGGAGCAAGTGCCACTGGAGGGAGAGGCAGAGGAGAAAATGCAGATGACCAAGTTCCAACTGGAGGGAGAGGCACAGGAGCACCAAATGAAAATGCATATGCTTGGAGAGAAGGAGCACCAGATGCAAGTGCTTGGCCAGAAGGAGCAGCAAATGCAACTGCTTGGGCAGGAGGAGAAGTTCCATCTATAGGGAGAGGAACATCAAATGTTCCATATTCAGGATGGAGATGGCTACTGTTTGGAGATCAGAGGACAGTTCCTGATCTCAATGCTCCTGCTGATGATTTCATGGCACCACATCAGTGATTGTGTGCCAATTGGTGGTAGTGATTGCCTACCATTCTTTTTTGTTCAGCAAACAGTGGCTTAAATTGCCTGTTTTTTGATGGCAAACTGTGGCTCACAATGGCATTCATTGCCCTTTTTTGTAACTAACTTATATGATGCATGGATGTGTTATTTATGGATGGCTTAAATTGCCACTGATTCAGTTAAGTTATATGATGCATGGATGTGCTACTTATTATTCATGCATGTGTTACTGAACTGAAGATGCAGTTAACTGCAGATGCAGTTAACTGCAGATGTAGTTAACTGAAAATGCAGATAACTGCAGATGCAGTTAACTGAAAATGCAGATAACTGCAAATCCAGATAAAATGCATATATGCAGTTAAATGAAGAAGCAGATAAATTTCAATAATTAGTAACCTAAATGATTGTGAAAAAATTCAATTTTTTTAAAAAATGGTGTGCCTGGGGCTCGAACCCAGGACCTGTTGTTACAAACGCTGAGAACAATGCCAGTAGAATAGTAGTAGTGATTTGTTAGGTTGTATGTAACTAGGTAGTTATTATGCGCCCTCGTTTCGTCTGCCCGTTTGGTTTCCAGCCCTTTAAGACCACCCATCGCTGAACTGGCCCACTCAACCAGCTCCACTCCCCTGCCCAGTCCACCCACGTCTCTTCGGTCTCGCCGCTCCACCAACTTCCACGCCCCGCATTGAAACCCTCGCTCGCCGTCGAGCTCAACGCCGCCGCCGACGCCATGGACAACACTCCATCGTGGCAGCGAGCGATCGAAGATCTGGCCCGTGACGACGAGGCGGCCCGCGCGGATCTAAGGGAGATCGCGCGCTGGTTCCCCAACATCGGCATGATGCGCCATCACGCCCACGGCCTCATCAAGATCATGATGGACGACGAGAAGCGGCGGGCAATGCCCCCCGGGCCGGGGGTTGCGCCTCCGCTGATCCTCCGCTTCGTGATGATGGAGACGTGCTCCAACGACCCGAGGCAGCACGCGAGGTGGTGGATGTATCGCTCCGCCACCACGCCCTCGCCGCACTCGGATCCGTTCCACGTCGTGTCCAGGGCGCAGAGCGTGCGCGACGTCGTCCTGGCCCTCCCCGCGCCGGTGAACACCGCCTACTGGGATAGATTCCAGCCCGAGCTCCTCGTCCACAACGACATCTCCGATGCGGACTCGTCCGGCGATGACGACTCCGAGTACTGCAAGGTCTACTCCGACAACGACTCTGGCTACAGGGGGACACTAGCACTTCTTCCAAGGAGGAGGAGATAGAGGTCGTCGTCCTGTCAGACGATGAGCCGGAGATCCAGATGGTGGTGCCCGTCGTCGACCCCAGGGAGGGTGGTCACAAGGCTCGTCCAATCGAAGTGGACCTGCTTCCAGACATGCCCGACATCGTCAAGCAAGAGTTGCTGGAGGAGGTAGCGCAGGACGTGGCGGCGGAGCCGGCCAGGATCGGCGACAAGGCTGTGAAGAGGTCTTCTGCAGGGGAGGTGCGCCGCTTCGAACGTCTCAAACGCCTGAAGATGTGAAGAAGAACGAAGGAAGACTGAAGAAGAAGATGATGAAGTAGTTAGGTATGCTGCTTATAAGTTCAGCATATAAGTTAGAACTATTTTGTGTTTAGTTAAGTTAGGTGTGCTGTTTATAGATTCAGCATATAAGTTATTTGTAATGCTGCTATGGGAACTACTGCAAGTTTATGCAAGGTTATCGTTGAACTGCTATGCTATGATGTTAGGGTGATGATATTCTGCAATGTTGCTATTTTGGTCATGTTGCTTCAATTTGGTTACAATGTTGCTGCTGTTGTAGTTGCCATGCTGCTGTGTTTTGCCATGCTCCTGCCTTTGCCATGCTGTAGTACAAATGTGCTGTGGATAGCATGTGCTGTGCTGTTGTGTCCAAAATTAGCATAAATTTAATACTGTAGATTCAGCAGATACTTAATCTGTACTAATGCATCTCTCTTTAGGTCAAAATCATATTCAGTTTACTATTCAGTTAGTACTACTGCATCTCTCTTTAGTTTACTGAATCTTTAGTAACACTGTCAAAAATTCAGTTATGTAATAACACCTTCAAACAACATAACTTGGGCAGTGATAAAAATTCAGTTAACTAGAGGCAGTCATACAAATTCAGTTAACTCAGTAAAGTTCACTTAAATTCAGCTAAGTACACAACCAAGATGCTGTTAACTGTAAACAATTCAATTAAATTAACAAACAACATGTTGTTCCAAGTTTGATTGAACTGTAGATCTACTAACCTTTTGTGCACAAGCTAGATACCTCCTTCCACTATCAACTGATTCAAAGGAAACAAGCTTCTCACAGACACACTGGTGTTCACATCTAGCTGGAAGATCTGGAGCAAGTCCTGTCCACTCAGAGCAAAAAATGGTGGCAGGAGCAGGAGCCTACAACACAATATTTTCATAAAAATCCCCCCTTCTTGCCCAAACCCTAACTGGCAGAGTCATAGTAGATCTACTCACCTCACTTGTGATAGAGTAGCCGTCGGACGACGAGCTGGAACCTTCACTCCAAGAAACCATGCCGGAGAGCTGGAGGCTGCGGCGAGCTGGAGCAGGGAAGGAAGCGAGGGAGCAGAGAAGTGGGCGGAGGGTGAGCTGCCGACAAAGTAGAATATTCCAACAAATATACCAACACAGGTCTCACATTTGTGATGAAGTGTGGGTTGATAAGCAAATAAGGCAGGGGGCTATGTGCAAAATGCGACGCGCTGACCAGCCAGGCCACTTGGCATCCACTTGTCGAGTTGTGAGTGGCTGTGGACTAAATTTGCACCTCCAATGCAAGTTCAGGGATGAAATAATCTAATTTTGCAAGTTCAGGGACTAAACCATCACCTGGCATGCAAGTATAAGGACCTGGGGTGCTATTACCTCACGTAAATGAGGTGGTTGTGCAGTGGGGCACAACGCGCTGTTGTCAAGCAGCACGTGGCGTCGTGCCATCTTGCCGGGGGCAAACGCACGTCTCATCCGTCGCCATTGTTGAATTTTGTGTCCGTCATTGTAGCGTGCGTCGCCAAGTGGCTCGCATGCGGTAAAAAGCCTGCAGAGCGCCAGCAGGCACGCGACTTGCCCGCCAAGAGAAGTCATGCATACTTGTGTGCTTGCTCCTCCCTACGTCTAGTCACCGCTCCCCCAAGCACTCCTATCACACGCTTGCCAGCGACTTGGTTGTTGGTAGAGTTCTGGGTGCCCTTGAGCGGCATGTCATGAGGACTGGGTTCCTAGGAGGAAACCTGTTCTCAAGGAGCTCTTGGCCTTGGTTTTGTTGATGTCGTCAAACGGCCTCTCTCCAGCGCGATGACCTTGCATGGGAGAGTCTTCACAAAGACCTGCATCTTTTGGGCTGGTTCATATAACATTTTTCATTAAAATTTTATATTGTAAAGAGAAGCATGTATGTACTTAATGTGGCGGTATTGCTAATTTGTTACGATTTTGGCCTTTTTGGGAGAGGGGGGAGGGGAGGGGGTGAGGTACACATGAAATGCTCGTGCTGCTAGATTTAGTTGAAACCAATACATTCATAATATAATCACAACTATTTGCATGTAAATCATGAGTTCAAGCAATATTCTACTTTTACAACGGACGATGGGGTGGAGAGTGGATAATCCAGAGGATGCAGATTGTGGAACCGCCCGACCACGTGACAGGGCCAGGTTCGTTGGCTTGTTGCGTACCGCATCGCTCTTTTGCCCATCCCTCTGGTTCACTAATCTGTCTCATTTTTGAAAGAAGCTCGCTGATCTTTCTTTAAAGAGGAAGAAATACAATCTATTCATTAAATGTCATGGTAGTACTACAAACAATACCAGAAATAATAATAAATTACATTCAAGTTCATCGACCACCTAGCAACGACTACAAGTGCTGGAGCGAACCGAAGGCGTGCCACCGTCATCGCCCCTCCTTCACTGGAGCCTGGCAAAACTTGTTGTAGTAAACAGTCAGGAAGTCATCGTGCTAAGGCCCCACAGGACCAGCACACAAGAACAACAACCGGCGTCGATGAAGAGAAGCGTAAATCAGAAGAATCCAACCTGTAGACACTCAAACATAGACGCACCAAGACTGGATCCATGAAGATCCACCAAAGACCAACATCAATCGAATCCCACGAGATCTGCCAGAGGCACACCTCCACACGCCTTTTGACGACGTTGTACGCACAACTAGAATGGGTACTAAGCAGAGAGGACCTTATTCCTACTACAGGGAATCGCCGCCGTCTCGACTTCCTACTACACAAACCCTATTCAACCCTAAAAGTGGTCATGACCAGAATGTGCGACAAGATAGACCATACATAGCTGGGAGCGCGGCGCGCGCCCTAGTCCCCCTGGCCTGCCCGTCGGGGACACAACCACTTTTCTCTTCCCTTCTCTTCCCTATGGCCTCCGCCCTCCGCCACCGCTGCCACCCCCGTTCCCAGCCGCATCGCCTTCCATCAAGGGTGTCCGCCCCACAACCACGGCATGTCATAGCTGCCCCATGTCCGCGTTTTGGTACAACTTTTTGCCGGTGTTCGTGGTTCCTTTTTGGCGATGGGAGAGAAGCCACGGCCGCCGGTGCCGACCGTCGACCCCAACAACTTTTGGCTGGTGCTGCATTGCCGCAGGGCACCCGCCCCACCAACACCAACCTTGCTTCTCTCCATTGACTCACATTGGCAACCGGTAAATCTATCGGTTACTTTTCATGCAAACAAATTTCAATTGGGTTGTAAAGACTATTTCATATTCTTTTTATTTCGATTGAGTTGTAAGACTATTTCAGATGTGAAACTATTTGCTATGCTTGATTTGAACTATTTACTATGCTTATTTTTTAGGAGAAAAGTATACTTTTCGTTCCTCAACTCTTGGTGAAGTCTAGATTTGGTCCCTCAACTTCAAAACCGGACAACTTGCACCCCCAACTACCGAAACCGGACAAGGTTCGTCCCTGGACTCGGTTTTGACCGGCTTTTGGTGTTGACTCACCCCGGTTTTGACCGATGCTCACTCATATTCTTGTAAATTTTTTATATCCGTGAACTTTTTGAAATTCACATACACTTTTCAACTCTGCATAGTTTTTTCCAGGTCGCGTATTTTTTTAAAATAAACATAATTTTTTTCAAATCAGCGAACTATTCTGAAATTCGCGTACTTTTTTCAAATCCGTGATTTTTAACATTTACGTATTTTTCCAAATCCCCGTATTTTTCCCAAGTTTGTATAAATTTATCAAATCCAAGTATTTTTCAAAGCCATGAATTGTTTCTGAAATTCGCATACTTATTTCATATCCACATGCTTTTCAAAGTCCATTTTTTCAAATCCGTGTTGCTTTTATAATCCATGAACTTTGTATGAAATTCACGTACTTGTTTCAAGTTGAAATAATTTTTGAAATCCACATATTTTGCGCAAAAGAAGTCCATATCCACGTACTTTTTTCAAGTTTGCATAAAATTTTCAAATTCATGAACTCTTTCACAAAAATGTACTCAAATATGAAAGGTGCATCAATTTTAAAAAATTAAAACTTAAAAAAACTAAATGAACTTTAAAAAACATATGCATTTTTGAAAAAATACATGAACTTGGAAAAAAAGTAGGCCGATTTAAAAAAAGTACACAAAATTTACAAAGGTTCACGTATTTGAAAAAGTAACCGAATTTGAAAACAGTACGTGGACTTGGAAAAGGTAGGCAAATTTGAGTTGGAACAGTTAAAACTGGGGTGGGACACCACCAAAACCGGTCAAAACCGTGACCAGGGATGAATCTTGTCCGGTTTGAGAAGTTAAGGGTGCAAGTTGTCCGGTTTTGGAGTTGAGGGACCAAATCTAGACTCCGCCAAGAATTGAGGGATGAAAAGTATACTTTTCTCTATTTTTTAGTATACTTGCCTTGGACGCACGGATGAGATGCGGCCGAAATGTGGCCCTGCATTGGGCACACGGCCACCGTATACAGAAATCCTGGCGGACGCGGCCCCATTGGCACACCAAACGGACGAAAAGCGGACGAAACATACATCTGTTTAGGGTCGCGCGTTGGAGTTAGCCTAAACAACCCACACAAGCCAAGTCAGAACATCTACAAACAGACCACCCAAAACGCTCGGACGAGCTGCCCGCTTAGTGACCGGACCAAAAATTGTCACCCAACCGGACTCCTCATGTCCGGTCTAAACACCCGGCCCGACCAACACTACTATAACCGACCCATATTTGGGGCTAAAATGGAGAGGCTCGGACGCGCTTGGGCATGCTCACCACGTTGGCATTGCGCACTATGGCCCACTTGTCCCCACAAAAACCCTAGCCGACGAACCCTAGCCACAGTTCTTTCTCTCGCCCGCTCCACTCCTCTTCCAGTCTATTCCCCTTCTCGCCGCTTCACTTCTCTCTGCCACCATGAATTCGGCAAGCTCTTTTGGATGAAGAGGAGCTCATGCTCAACATTACTCTCCGTCGCCCGCGTATGGTGTCGGAGCTAAATCCAGCGGATCTCGGGTAGGGGGTCCTGAAGGAAATATGCCCTAGAGGCAATAATAAAGTTATTATTTATTTCCTCATATCATGATAAATGTTTATTATTCATGCTAGAATTGTATTAACCGGAAACATAATACATGTGTGAATACATAGACAAACATAGTGTCACTAGTATGCCTCTACTTGACTAGCTCGTTGATCAAAGATGGTTGAGTTTCCTAGCTATAGACATGAGTTATTATTTGATCAACGGGATCACATCATTAGGAGAATGATGTGATTGACTTGACCCATTCCGTTAGCTTAGCACTTGATCGTTTAGTTTACTGCTATTGCTTTCTTCATGACTTATACATGTTCCTATGACTATGAGATTATGCAACTCCCGAATACCGGAGGAACACTTTGTGTGCTACCAAACGTCACAATGTAACTGGGTGATTATAAAGGTGCTCTACAGGTGTCTCCGATGGTGTTCGTGGAGTTGGCATAGATCAAGAATAGGATTTGTCACTCCGATTGTCGGAGAGGTATCTCTGGGCCCTCTCGGTAATGCACATCACTATAAGCCTTGCAAGCAATGTGACTAATGAGTTAGTTGCGGGATGATGCATTATGGAACGAGTAAAGAGACTTGCCGATAACGAGATTGAGCTAGGTATTGAGATACCAACGATCGAATCTTGAGCAAGTAACATACCGATGACAAAGGGAACAACGTATGTTGTTATGCGGTTTGACTGATAAAGATCTTCGTAGAATATGTAGGAACCAATATGAGCATCCAGGTTCCGCTATTGGTTATTGACCGGAGACATGTCTCGGTCATGTCTACATAGTTCTCGAACCCATAGGGTCCGCACGCTTAAAGTTCTGTGACGATCGGTATTATGAGTTTATATGTTTTGATGTATCGAAGGTAGTTCGGAGTCCCGGATATGATCACAGACATGACGAGGAGTCTCGAAATGGTCAAGACATAAAGATTGATATATTGGAAGCTTACATTTGGACATCAGAAGAGTTCTGGGTGAAATCAGAATT
>NC_053023.1:613889804-613922225 GCF_003073215.2 Triticum urartu
ATACTCGTAGTATAGATTAGCCACTGAGTCAAAGCTGGCTTGCTGCTGTTAACTCCACCACCCCCTTTGTTGATAATGTTGCATATGTAGATAGTTCTGATGTAAGACTTGCTGAGTACCTTTGTACTCACGTTTTCTTATTTATGTTTTGCAGTTGGTTACGCTAGTGACTTCGACGAGTAGCTTGTATCCCAGCTAGATCTTGTACCCTTGGGAGGGTCGTGTATAGTCAGGCTTCTTAGTCTTTTCCTTTGTAGTTGTCTGTACTCAGACATGTAATGCTTTCGTTGCTTGTATGCTCTGAATGATGGGTCATGAGACCCCTGTTTGTATTGAATGCTATGTGGCTCTTCTGGGCCTTTATCTATATGAGTTTGAGTTATGTTGTGATGCCATGATGTACAACACATACTTGCATGTTATGCGTACGTGTAACGTGTATTGCTATGTGTGGGATCCGACAACCTAGTTGTTTACCTCTGATAGCCTCTCTTATGGGGAAATGTAGTCTTGTGCTTCCATGTGCCATAGTAGTCCGCTACAGCCCGGTTCACCGGAGTCCTGCTAGCCCAGCACTACTGCTCCAGAACACTTGACTGGCCGGCATGTGATTCACTTTGTTCTTGTGTTTGTCCCTTCGGGGAAATGTCACGCGGTGACATCCGGAGTCCTGCCTAGCCTGCTATAGCCCGGGTTCCCGGAGTCCTATTAGCCCAGTGCTACAACCCGGATTCATACGTTGTTGACCGACATGCTCGAGGTTGACTCATGTATGCCTGTCCCTGTAAGTTAGTGCTACTTTGGGTTCACGACTAGTCATGTCGGCCCGGGTTCTCTGTCATATAGATGCTAGCGACACTATCATATACGTGAGCCAAAAGGCGCAAACGGTCCCGAGCCAGGTAAGGTGGCACCCATGGGAATACCGTGCGTGAGGCCACAAAGTGATATGAAGTGTTACATGCTAGATCGGTGTGACTTAGGATCGGGGTCCCGACAGCGTTGGTATCAGAGCCTGACTGACTGTAGGATTACCAAGCCAAACTGGTCGAAGTTGAGTCTAGAAATGCTTTAGTAATATAAGGGAATTGATTGTGGAAGGGAACGTAAGGCTCTTTGTACTCCTTTACCTCATGTCATTCTTTCTGAGTCAGCCTCTTCTTTTCTACGAGGGTTAAGGCCTAGGCTTCTCCTCTATCTCTCAGGATGACGTGTTACTAAACCGTAAAGTCTTAGGATTGTTGGGTTGTGTCTCCATACAGTTCTACTACTTCCGTGTGCCCTTAGTTTGACCCAGAACCTTGATATTATGATGCTGATTGATTATGCTATTCCTTTGATGAATGTCTCAAAATCCCTTTGAGCATTTACAGCCATTATGCTGCCGAAATTGTCCTAGGATTTCAAGAATTTCCAATGCTTTTGCATTACATTCCGCATCCCTATGTCAATGCTAATTCCATCT
Organism: Triticum urartu; assembly: GCF_003073215.2. NCBI lineage: Eukaryota > Viridiplantae > Streptophyta > Magnoliopsida > Poales > Poaceae > Triticum > Triticum urartu. The sequence continues at coordinate 613,891,270 of NC_053023.1, forward strand.
TTGTTTCCTGGGTTTCTGTGCCAGGATGTCGTCTGCTAACCGAGGTTCAGTTGCTCATAGCAAGAACCACGGAGATGGTAGGGATGAGGATCCTCCTGACCAGCCTTTGATGGCAGAGTTCTTGTTAGCGTCCGAGAGGAACAAGCGTGAGACTAACCGCTTGCTGGCACAGATTGAGAAGAACACCGCACATCAGCGTAAGAAGTTGGTTTCTATCACCGACTTCATTGGTCTGAAACCACCCACCTTCCATCATTTCATTGAGCCACTCGATGCGGATGACTGGCTCCGGAGCATCACTCACAAGTTGCATTCTGTGAACGTAGCTGAAGGTGACAAGGTCACCTATGCTACCTATCACCTGGAAGATCCTGCTAGTATTTGGTGGCAGAGCTATGAGGCTATGCTTCCAGCTGGTCAGATTCCTACCTGGAGGGATTTCACCAAGGCTTTTCGTGAGCACCACATTCCTCAGGCTCTCATTGACCGCAAGAGGGAAGAGTTCTGTAGTTTTACCCAGGGTAAGCTGCCTGTTGATGCTTACAGTAGGGAGTTTGGAAGCCTCACCCGCTATGCTACAGAAGAAGTGTCCACGGACACTAGGAAGCAGGCTAGGTTCCGGAAGGGTCTCAACCCTAAGTTGCATCGTGATCTCCACCTGCATCATTGTGATACTTTCCAGGCTCTTGTGAACAAGGCCATTAATGCAGAGACCGCTCAGCTCACTTACGAGGAGTCTTGTAAGCACAACCGTGATCTGGGTTCTTCCTCCCGCTCTGGCTCTCAGAAGCGACGGATTTGGATTCCGAACTCAGCTCTTCCACCTCGATATGTACCGAGGCCATCTGATGTGGCGCCTCACCCAACTCAGCAACGTGCTCCACCTAGGCCTATTAGTGGACCACTTGCCAATGTAGGTCCACGTCCTACCTCAGGAACTTGCTTCACCTGCAGAGAACCAGGACACTATGCACATGACTTCCCTCAGTCCAGTTATACTCCACCCCAGTCTGTGAGGTCTGTTGGCCGTGAAAAGCCATCAGGCAAGATGATCAGTACCAGGCCAGCCTCCATTGAACGAGCATGTGTGCACCATGTCTCAGCTTCAGAAGTTCAAGATGATCCCAACGTCGTACTGGGTATGCTTCTTGTCAATTGTGACCCAGCTTCAGTTCTATTCGATACTGGAGCATCCCACTCCTTCATATCCGAAGGATACGCTCGGTTGCATGACATGTCATTTTGTGATATGCCGACTCAACTAATAATCCAGACTCCTGGTTCCAAATGGCAAACCTCCAAGGTAAGCCATGGTAATGAAATCCTTGTTGACAGACTGGTATTCCTTGCTTCTTTGATATCTCTAAAGTCCTCAGATATTAACATCATCTTGGGTATGGACTGGATGACAGCTCATCATGCCAAGATCGATTGTTACACTAGATCTGTTCAACTTACACATCCATCTGGCAAAATAGTCACTGTCTCCACTAGAGTTGCAAGGCGTCAACTCTATTCTCTTAATGCCAGCCCTCTTCCAGACCTTGAAGATATTCCGATAGTCCGTGACTTCCCGGATGTTTTTCCAGAAGAACTGCCAGGTGTCCCACCTGACAGAGATGTAGAGTTTGTCATAGAACTTATCCCATGAACTGTTCCAATCTCTAGGAGACCATACAAGATGGCACCTTTGGAGTTAGCCAAGCTTAAGAAACAACTTGATGAGTCCTTGCAAAAGGGTTTCATCCGTCCCAGTTCTTCTCCTTGGGCTTGTCCTATCCTCTTCGTCAAGAAGAAGGATGGTACGGATCAGATGGTTGTAGATTATCGTCCCGTTAATTTGGTCATGATAAAGAACAAGTATCCGCTCCCCAGGATCAACGACCTGTATGATTAGCTCGCTGGATCCTCAGTCTTTTCCAAGATGTATTTGAGGTTAGGCTACCACCAAATCAAGATCAGAAATGGGGACATCCCCAAAACGGCCTTTGTCACTCGTTATGGTCAATACGAGTACACCGTAATGTCTTTCAGCCTAACCAATGCTCCAGCTACTTTCTCCCGCTTGATGAACTCGATCTTTATGGAGTACTTAGATAAGTTCGTCGTGGTTTATCTCGATGATATTCTTATTTACTCGAAGAACGAGGAAGAGCATGCCGAACATCTTAGGCTTGTGTTAGAAAAACTCAGAGAGCATCGCCTTTATGCCAAGTTCTCCAAGTGTGAATTTTGGTTGCCAGAAGTGACCTATCTGGGCCACGTGATCTCTGGTAAGGGCATTGCTGTCAATCCCGAGAGAGTCAAAGCCGTTCTCGATTGGACTCCACCCGAATCGGTCAAACAAGTTAGGAGTTTCCTTGGTCTAGCCAGTTATTGTCGCCGCTTCGTTGAAAATTTCTCCAAAGTGGCCAAACCCCTCACGGAGCTTCTCAAGAAAGATAAAAGGTTTGAGTGGACCCCATAGTGTGAGCACAGTTTTCAGGAACTGAAAAGACGCCTGACTTCTGCGCCCATACTCGTGCCACCAAATTTCACTAAAGACTTTGTTATCTATTGGGACGCTTCACGTCAAGGACTAGGTTGCATTCTTATGCAGGATCATCATGTGATTGCCTATGCATCTTGACAGTTGCACCCACATGAGGAAAATTATCCTACACATGATCTGGAGCTTGCAGCCATAGTCTATGCACTTAAGACTTGGCGACATTACCTTCTTGGTAACCGTTGCGAAATCTACACTGACCATCAGAGTCTCAAGTATATCTTCACCCAACCGGATCTGAATCTCAGACAGAGACGTTGGTTGGAGTTGATCTCGGATTACAACTTAGGAATCACCTACACCCCAGGCAAAGCCAATGTCATGGCTGATGCATTAAGTCGTAAATCCTATTGCAACAACCTCATGTTGCAACAATGTCAACCACCCCTCCATGAGGAATTCTGTAAGCTTAACCTTCACATAGCTCCTCATGGTTCCCTTTCTACCTTGGTAGCGAAACCTACCCTTACGGATCAGATCATAGAGGCTCAGAAGCATGGTACGGGAATCTTCCGGATTAACAAGAATATTTCCAAGGGAGGTGCCAACTGTTTCTCTATGGATGAACGAGATGTTGTGTACTTTGGTAACCGTTTGTTGGATCCCAAATGTTAACAGATGCAGCAACTGATCCTTAAGGAGGCCCATGAATCCCCTCTCACGATTCATCCCGGTAGTACAAAGATGTATCAGGACCTACGCCAGAGGTTCTGGTGGACTAGGATGAAGAGAGAAATCGCTCAGTATATTGCCAACTATGACGTTTGTCGTCGCGTTAAGGCAGAGCATCAAAGACCTGCTGGCACCCTTCAACCTTTAGCTATTCCCGAGTGGAAATGGGACAAAGTTGGTATGGACTTCATCACCGGCTTTCCTAGGACCAAGAAAGGAAATAATGCTATCTTCGTAGTCATTGATCGTCTCTCCAAAGTGGCTCACTTCCTACCTGTTCGAGAGTGTATCACTACTAGTCAGCTCGCTGACTTATATATCTCCCGAATAGTGTCACTCCATGGTGTTCCACTAGAGATCAATCAGACCGTGGCAGTCTTTTCACCTCTCATTTCTGGGAAAGTTTCCAGAATGCCATGGGCACCCATCTTTCTTTCAGTACCGCTTTCCACCCTCAGTCAAGTGGTCAGGTGGAAAGGGTCAACCAAATTCTCGAAGACATGCTTAGAGCTTGCGTTATCTCATTCGGTATGGATTGGGAGAAATGTCTTCCCTTTGCCGAGTTTGCTTATAACAATAGCTACCAATCCAGTCTTAAGAAAGCACCCTTCGAGATTCTGTATGGACGAAGATGTCGAACACCTTTGAACTGGCCAGAAACCGGTGAAAGACAATTCTTTGGACCGGATATGATCCAGGAGGCAGAAGAGCAAGTTCGCATCATTCGTGAAAATTTGAAAACAGCCCAATCTCGTCAAAAAGCCAGTATGACCGTCGTCATAAGGAAGTGGCTTATGAAGTTGGCGACAAGGCTTACCTTCGGGTTATTCCTTTGAAGGGTACCCATCGTTTCGGTATCAAGGGCAAGTTGGCTCCTTGTTACATCGGTCCTTTTCGCATTCTCGCTAAACGAGGAGAGGTTGCCTACCAGTTGGAACTACCCCCACATCTTTCTCGAGTTCATGATGTCTTCCACGTCTCTCAACTCAGGCGTTGCTTCTCGGATCCCATCCGCGGAGTGGACCATGAAACGCTTGATCTCCAAGATAACCTCACTTATCGAGAGTACCCCGTTCGCATTCTGGATCAAGCAAAGCGTGTCACTCGACGTCATAACATCAAGTTTCTCAAGGTTCAATGGTCTCATCATTCCGAGAGAGAAGCTACTTGGGAGCGAGAAGATCGTCTTCGACTTGAGTACCCCGCTTTCTTTCCGCCAACTCCTGAATCTCGGGACGAGATTTTTTTGAGTGGGGGCGAGTTGTCACATCCCTAGTTCTGGTATGGTCCTAGGCTTGCTTTGTGCATCATGTTTAAATTTCAAATGAAATTGAAATGGGGATGTTGCAAACCCTAGCACCAAAGTTTTTTCCCAATAGGTTCAACATTAAAATGGATTTTCAATGAACCCAAAATGCTATTCAAAATGTTCATGCTCTTTGGATAATGTTGGGAACAACAACCACAGGTGATGCACATTTTTGCTACACATTTTGGATTTTTGAATCAATGCATAAATATTTGATTTGGAGCTGTTTAAATTATATAAATATTTTAATGGCTCCAAAAATGTTGGGAATTGGCGAGGGCCTTTGGAATATTATATCTAGATTCCACAAATATTTGCAGCATTTATGGAAATGTTTTAACATTTCTTTTAGAGTCAAAACAAATGCCAGAAATAGAAAAAGAAAACAAAAAACATAGAAAACACTTACCTCACGCTTACCTGGCGCCCCACCACGGCCCAGCAGAGGCCCAGCCCACTGGCTCTTGCCAGTCATCTCCCTCCTCTCGCCAGAAGGACGAGAGGCGTGTGCCCACAGTGCGCGAGCACGCACTCGGCCACCTCCTGCCTCTCTGCTAGCTCTCCGACACCCTGGACGCCTCCAACGCTGCCACGCAGACCCCCTGGCCCCTCCCTCACTCTCCCCGTGTCCATCCCCCTCCTCTGATCTCTCTACGCAGCACCACCGAGCGCAGCTGACGCCACCGCTCGCCGTTGCCGCGGCCACTGCCTCCCCCTCGCCCCCTGGACATGCCCAGGAGCTCCACGGCGTCGTCTTCGTCATCTCCACCGAGCCAAGCGAGCCGGGGCACGCCATAGCGATGTCATCATCATCGTCTTCAACCTCGGTTCCCGCCGTTCTTTGTCGTCGATCCATCGCCGTCAAGTCGCCCACGAGCCCGACGACCAGCTGCTGCGACTCCCAGTGAGCACCTGCTCCAAATCCCTCTCCCTCCCGCATCGATTTCAAGCTCTAACTAGCCCCGCCACCAAGCCCGAGAACTCATCACCGCCGGCCATGGCACCGCCGCAGCCACAGCTGCCGTCGCTCGCGTCCGAGCTCATCAGCGCGCTCAGCGCACCCATAGGAGCACGATGCACTCACCATCTCCTCCCCTAGTTCTCCGTAGCTCCGTTTTCATCGATGGCCGAACCACGGCCGCCACAAACCTCGTCGCCGGTGTCGATTCCGGCGACCATCTGGTCCAGCTCCACCACCCACACACGCGGCTCAGCCCCAGCTCTCCATAGGACCCAACAACGCTCCAAACCATGGTCTGTAGCACGATCCCGACGCGCTCCGCCGCGTCTGGACTCGCCGGTGGCTAAACGACGGCGACCGCAGACCTTTGACCGGCGTGGGTTGACCCCCACAGCCCAGTTGACCTCCCCCTCTCTCTCACTGACTTGCGGGCCCGCCCGACTAATTACTATAGTTAGCGCTAATTAACTAACTAGGTTAGCTACTACAGTCACTGACTAGTGGGCCCTGCCCAGTTAGTTAGGACTAACTAACTTAGTTAGTTGACTGGGTCACTGACCAGTGGGACCCACTGGTCAGGTTTGACCTGGTCAGCCCTGCTGACGCCTCTGTGACACCACGCTGATGCAGTATTTGTTTTTCTGGATTTTAAATAATTCAAAGAATTTCAGAAAATAGTTAAAACTTCTAAAATTCATAATAATTCAACCGTAACTCCAAATCAAATAAATTATATATGAAAAATTATCAGAAAAATGCAAGGAATACATTTATGCCAGTTTCATGCATGAAAAACCATCTTATACTTGATGTATAAGTGAAAATGTAATAATGGCATGTTATATATTTAATTTGGGGTTTGCATATGAAACCTTGGTACATATGGACTTCAACCAAATTGATGCTAGATGTATTAGGGAAAATCATAGCATCTTTGAAATGTCATCTTCATGCATCATATTGTTGCATATGGTTGTTATTGATTGCCGGCACCATCCCCTCTCGATAGGTTCTACTCCGGAAGGTGTCCCGAGTACCTGTCTGAGGAGCAGTGCTTCTTCGTGGATCTATGAGGCAAGCAAACCCCCTTGAGCATCTCGATAAAATCCCACTCTCTCGCTCCTGCTCCTTTTACTGTATTAGGACAACAACGATTCAAAACTACTACTTTCTGCTGCGGTAGCTGAACCCATTCCTCTGCATGACCTGTCATTGCCACAGTAAATAGTTGAAACCCACTAGCATGAGTAGGATTTGCTTGAGCCTTGATATGCCTTCTCATCCATGCTTGTTTTTCTTTATGCCAGCTATGCTTAGAGTTGTGTCAGGTCTGATTCATCGGGAATGAATCGGAGTGGTGAACATGTCCTACCGATAAAGGCTAAGTGTGTGAACACGTTTTGGTAAAGGTAGCGATGAGAGGCCATGTAGGAGTACATGGTGGGTTGTCTCATTGGAACCGTCCTTAAGCACTGAGTTCTGTGTATGTTATCCAAGTCCAGTTACTACCACACATTGGGTTCCGGTTATCCGGCCCCTCTCGGCTTATTAATCCACTTGATCTCTGTCCAGGAGTTGCAACTAGTTTCTGGCATTTGTAGGTAGTGCTACTTGTCTACCAAGTGGTGTCCGACGGGACGGGCTTGGGACAGACTAGGCACCGTGGCACGGTGTACCAAGTGGCACCTGGATGGTGGGCTTGCGAACCCTGCACACATCGTTTGGGGCCGTGAGCGACACCCCGGCCGGATCTCCTTGAGGATGGAACCCGAATAGGCGATAAACCTGGACGAGAGACTTGTGTGGTTAGTCAGGTCGTGGCCGACACCCTCGCCCGGCTTCCGCTTGAAGGTTGTCGAGGTACATGACGTGTACAGGGCTATAAGTGGCGAGAGCGTGTGTGACGAAGTACACCCCTGCAGGGTCAACATTATTTATTCGAATAGCCGTTTTCCTCGGATATGGAAACTTGGAGAACTTATGTAGTACATAGACAACTTGAAGTGGATACTCTAAAATACGCAAGATAAGCATGAGTGCTATGGATGGCCTTCTCGTAGGAAGACGGGAACGGATCCATAGTGGAGTATTGATATGGTGAACATGTGGACTTGTGTGCGTCTTCTCACCTCAAAGAAGTTTCTGATACTCGTAGTATAGATTAGCCACTGAGTCAAAGCTGGCTTGCTGCTGTTAACTCCACCACCCCCTTTGTTGATAATGTTGCATATGTAGATAGTTCTGATGTAAGACTTGCTGAGTACCTTTGTACTCACGTTTTCTTATTTATGTTTTGCAGTTGGTTACGCTAGTGACTTCGACGAGTAGCTTGTATCCCAGCTAGATCTTGTACCCTTGGGAGGGTCGTGTATAGTCAGGCTTCTTAGTCTTTTCCTTTGTAGTTGTCTGTACTCAGACATGTAATGCTTTCGTTGCTTGTATGCTCTGAATGATGGGTCATGAGACCCCTGTTTGTATTGAATGCTATGTGGCTCTTCTGGGCCTTTATCTATATGAGTTTGAGTTATGTTGTGATGCCATGATGTACAACACATACTTGCATGTTATGCGTACGTGTAACGTGTATTGCTATGTGTGGGATCCGACAACCTAGTTGTTTACCTCTGATAGCCTCTCTTATGGGGAAATGTAGTCTTGTGCTTCCATGTGCCATAGTAGTCCGCTACAGCCCGGTTCACCGGAGTCCTGCTAGCCCAGCACTACTGCTCCGGAACACTTGACTGGCCGGCATGTGATTCACTTTGTTCTTGTGTCTGTCCCTTCGGGGAAATGTCACGCGGTGACATCCGGAGTCCTGCCTAGCCTGCTATAGCCCGGGTTCCCTGAGTCCTGTTAGCCCAGTGCTATAGCCCGGATTCATACGCTGTTGACCGACATGCTCGAGGTTGACTCATGTATGCCTGTCCCTGTAAGTTAGTGCTACTTTGGGTTCACGACTAGTCATGTCGGCCCGGGTTCTCTGTCATATGGATGCTAGCGACACTATCATATACGTGAGCCAAAAGGCGCAAACGGTCCCGGGCCAGGTAAGGTGGCACCCATGGGAATACCGTGCGTGAGGCCACAAAGTGATATGAAGTGTTACATGCTAGATCGGTGTGACTTAGGATCGGGGTCCCGACAAAGAACAAGTTTCACAGTTTCACATTAGAATTTCAGATCTACCGCATGTCAGGAAAAGGAAAATATTTAGACCTAAAGGTTGGTGCTTGAGCAGTTCATGAAGTTCCAGATCGGGTCTTTCTACACAAAAGAGATGATCTGGTGCCGAAAGAGGGACTATCATTGCTACCGCACAAGAGTGTATTATGTTTGGAGTCTATTATATAGGCTATAACGAAGAACAGGGGAAGAACACCGCGAAGCTTCCATGAGCCTGTGCGAACCCTAAACGGATCTACAGAGGAAAGAAAGAATAACTCACCGAGACTGTTGAACAGCGGAAGGGCGCCACGATTCTCTGGTCGAATCTGGTTGATGCAGCGGCCATTGTTGGGGCATATGCGAAGGTCGACGGCGGTGGCAGCATTCGGGTACTGAGGCGATGCGAGGTGGAAGAAAGACGAAGAGGCAAGGGGAGAAAAGGAAAGGGACCCTCGATCCTATTTATAAGACGAAGGGATACATGCACGGGAATCGAGGAGCCCAAAAAATGGATATGACATCAAAAATCTCTTTTATGCAGTTCGTTGGTGAGATAACCTCAATGCCACCCAGTACTGGGGCGGGAGTTCGGGAGTATTGCCATAACTTGTATAACGGATGCTTTTCGAAGGTTGAGGTAGACGATTTCCGAAGGTTTCTTGGTTATGTGTTGAAGGATGGATACAGCTGGATGTAGGATTTGCTAGTTTTGGGTGAGATATTATGCTTCCCCTGTATCCCCAACACCTGATTGCATATCCGGAAGTTTCGGGAGTTTCATAAGTGGGAATTCAAGTAGCTCTTAGGATATCTTTCCGACAGATGTATGATATGAAACTGGGGTTCGACGTCTAGTGGTCGGTCGGTTTTACAGTGGTCTCGTTGTGTCTTAAAGAGTCCTTGGCTATGCCGACTTGGGGACGCTGTCACACCCTAGTTAGTTCAAGCATTAGAGTGTGCATCATGTTTAAATTCCTCTTAATTTTCAAATGGGGAAGACAGAACCCCCAACCCCCTGGAAACAACTAGGGTTTACTAAAATTATTTTTCAATGAACCTGAAATGCCCTTCTAAAAAGTTCACTCTCTTTGTCTTGGGTTAGAACCTCTAGCAAAATTGGTGCACAATTTTCTAGGTCAATAGAAGGTCATTGAATTAAATCATAAGTATTAGATTTTGGGCATTTAAATGCTATAAAATAATTTAAATGCTAAAATAATTCTGGAAATAAATGTTGCCATTGGAAATATTCTAAACAGAGCCCACAATTATTTTCAGGATTTTCGGAAACGTTTTAGTATTTTTAATAAAGGCCAACAGTTGCAGTTAAATAGAAAAACAGAAACAAATCAAAAAAAGAGAGAGAGGGAAGCCCACCTGGGCCTTACCTGTGCTGGCCCAGCCCACCTGGCTCGGCCCAGCCGACTGGCCTTGCCAGTCGTCGTCCTCCTCCCGCCAGGAGGGCAAGGAGCGCGTGGCCGGCGCCCACGGCCACACGCCGGCCACCTCCTGCTTCTGCCGACGCCCTAGAGACGTACAAGGATGCCACGCCGACCCCCACGTTCCCCTCTCATCCTCCCTCACTCCCCCCTTGTCTCCCTCACCCTCTCCCGCGATGGCCGAGCGCGATCCTCGCCGCCGTTCGCCGTAGACGTCACCAGAGCCACCCGCTCGCCCCTCCGACAAGCCCAATAGCTCCGCCTCGTCGCCCTGGACCTCTCCGCTGACCCACGCGACTCCAAACGCCGCCGAACGCCGTCTTCGCCCTCGTCTTCAACCTCGGGCACCCGAGCCGTCTTCGGTCGATTCGGCGCCGCCAGGACCTCCCCGAGCTCGCTGACCCCCTCTCCGACCCCGCTGTGAGCTCCTCTTCCTATTCCCCTAGCTCCCGTGCTTGTTTGGCCTCTGTAGTCACCACTTCCACTGCACCTGAAAGCTCCTCGCCGCCGGCCATGGCGCCGTCGTGGCTAGAGCCACAGTGGCTCGAAGCCAAGCTCACCGTTGTGCTCAGCGCAGCACCAGGAGGCCGTAGCCACCACCAGCTCCTTCTCCCGTGCACAGTAGCGTCGAACCCCAACCCTGTCCAAACTCCGGCCGCCACTGTCGAGCTCGCCGGTGTCGTTTCCGGCGTCCCCGTGTCCAACCACTTGCACCACTGGATGCGGCAGCTCCCCAGCTACGCGTAGCACGTCTCCACCGGCGATTTGGTCACCGGAGGACCAAATCCGAAGCTCTCCGCCATCTCGGCCTCGTCGGCGACTCAACGCCGGCGGGATTAGCCCCGCTGACCAGGGGTTTGACCCCAGTTTGACTCCATCTGAGACACTGATGTGTGGGGCCAGCTTCTAACTAATTTAGATTAGTTTAAATTAGAGCTAATCACTTTGTTAGAGGTTAATGACGCCGTTAACTACCCCTCTCTCACTGACATGTGGGCCCAGAGCCTAACTAACCCAGTTTAGTGCTAACTAAGCACTAACCAACTCTGTTAGTTAGCTGAGAGACTGACAGAAGGGGCCCACCAGTCAGGTTTGACCTGGGCTGGCGCCTTTGACCCACTGACGTCACAGTGACGCGGTGCTGACGCATTAATTCAATTCTGGATTTATTCTTTAATAGGAAATTCCAGAAAATAATCAAAACTTCTAAAAATCATAGAAAATCAACCATAGCTCCAAATGCAAAGATTTATATATGAAAAATGATCAGAAAAATTCAATATATCCATATGTAATGGTTTCATGCATGACAAAACAAGTTAACCTTGTTGTTTAAGCAGAATGAGGTAATGCACTAATAAAGCCATGTTTAATAAGCTAATAATTGAGTCTTTGACTCAAATGAGTTCATCCCTTTATGTTTTAGCTTGCATTAGGCCAAGACACCTTCATCTTGCCATGTCATAGCATGCATCATATTGTTGCATATTGGCATGTGTTGATTATGTTTCGGTGTGTCTTTCGTGGTAGGTTCTGCCTCCGAGGATAACCCCGAGTATCCGTCTGAAGGGAAGTACCCTACTACCACTACAACAGGAAAGCAACCCATTGATCATTCCGATACAAAACCATGTTCTCGCTTCTGCTCTTGTTTACTGCATTAAGACAACACGATTCAAACTGCTGTGTGTTTCGGTAGTTGAACCCTTATCCTCTGCATGACCTGTCATTGCCACAGTAACTAGATGAAACCCACTAGCATGTGTAGGAGTTGATTGAGCCATGTATGTGATTCCTACCTTGCTATGCCTGCTATGCTTAGAGTTGTGTCAGGTCTGGTTCATCTGGGTGATGGGCTAGAGTGATATGATATGTCGGTAATGTGAGGAATGTGTTGAACATGTTTTGGTAAAGGTATCGATGAGAGGCCATGTAGGAGTACATGGTGGGTTGTTTCATTGAGACCGTCCATAAGAACTGAGATTTGTATGCATGATTTAAGATTCAGCTACTACCACACATTGGGCCCTAAAATATGACCCCGCTCGACTTACTGACCCCTCTCGCCCTCTGTCCAGGAGTTGCAACTAGTTTTTGGTGTTTGTAGGACATGTGTTGGTGGCCGTGCGTAGCGCTGACCCTAGGGGTGGGCTATGATGCGGTAGATACACTATGGCCGGGTATGCCGAGCGCCCGTTTGGCGTCTCAGGACCCTGTACACATCGTTTGGGGCCGTTGAGGACACCTCGGCCGGATTTCCTTGCGGATGGAACTTGAATAGGCGATAAACCTGGACTAGAGACTTGTGAGGTTAGTCAGGTCGTGGTCTACACCCACGTTGGTTTTCGCTTGAAGTCTGCCGAGCACATGTCGTGTGCAGACGCTAAGTGGTGGAAACATGTGTGACGAAGTACACCCCTGCAGGGTATAAAACTATTCGAATAGCCGCGTCCGCGGTAAAGAACTACTTGGTTGCCTATGCAGTTCATAGACAAGTTAATGGATACTACTAAAAGACTCAAGATAAGTGTGAGTACCGAGGATGGCCCTCTCGTAGGATGACGAGGGAGGATCCTCGGTGGAGTATTGTGTTGGTGAGTAGTGGACTCGTGTGCGAAAACTATTTTTACTGGTGGAGTTCCATAGAATAGCTTAGCCAAGAGTCAAAGCTGGCTTGCTGCAATAACCCCCCCACCTTCTTGAGAATAAGCATGTATAGTAGGTTCTGTTGTAAGACTTGCTGAGTACCCTTGTACTCATGTTTGCTTAATTACTGTTTTCAGATGAAAACACCGCCCCCTCCGATGGGTTCTACGTAGACCTTGACGTCGACGAGTGACTAGCCACCCAGGTGGTGATCCTGGCCATGGAGGGCCCTATGTAGATAGACATGCTTCGAGAAGCCTTCTTTCTTTCTAGTGTCTGTACTCAGACTAGTTGCTTCCGCATGTGCTTGTATGATTGTATGACTTGAGTGTCGGGTCATGTGACCCCTATCTGTATGAACATGTTATGTATGGCTCTCTGGAGCCTTTAAATAAAGTACTTGAGTTGTAGAGTTTTGTTGTGATGCCATGTTGTATGTACTCATATCGGGCATATTGTGTGTATGATTGAAATGCTTGGTATGAGTGGGATCCGACAATCTAGTTGTTTATCCTTGGCAGCCTTTCTTATGGGGAAATGTAGTCTAGTGTTCCTCGAGCCATAGTAGTCCGCTACAGCCCGGTTCACCGGAGTCCTGCTAGCCCAGCACTAATGTTCAGAACACTTGACTGGCCGGCATGTGTTTCACTTCGTTCCTATGTCTGTCCCTTCGGGGAAATGTCACACGGTGACTTCCGGAGTCCTGCCTAGCCTGCTACAGCCCGGGTTCCCTGGAGTCCTGTTAGCCTAGTGCTACAGCCCGGAATCACTCGCTGATGACCGACATGCTCGATGTGATTCATGTATGCCTGTCTCCATAGGTCTGTGCTGCTTTGGGTTCACGACTAGCCATGTTGGCCCGGGTTCTCTGTCATATGGATGCTAGCGGCACTATCATATACGTGAGCCAAAAGGCGCAAACGGTCCCGGGCCATGGTAAGGCGACACCCATGGGATACCGTGCGTGAGGCCGCAAAGTGATATGAGGAGTTACCGGCTAGATCGATGTGGCTTGGAATTGGGGTCCTGACTGACCCTTCGTATGTCATGTGCACTGCCTTGTACATGATGGTGCTGTACGATCGAGCCCGTGTAGGCCCCACCACGAAAACTTCGGACGAAATCTCTATCATATGTTTGTTCCGGCTTATTCTGCAGGCCAATCCTTTGTTTTTGTTTTGAGTTGTGGTATTCGAGTTGCTTCAATGTCAAGAGTTGATTCCATACTTTTCCTAAGCGGTATTCTCATACTCCTATGAGAATACTTATCTTTCTTGATAATCGAGTTGTCATTTCTATTTCTTTTCAACCGGTGAGCTTCCCTTCAAGTGGATCCGATCATTTCGACATCCGCAAGCTCAACTCAAGTCTTCTCAACGGCGTTCGATTCATCCATCTCCAAGTTGCCTTTGTTTTTCCCACCCTCCCTCCCTTTGTTTCTTCAAGGACCCAGATTTCTTCATCGGGTATCCATTCAATTCATGTGAAGTCTCTCCATTCTTTTTCGTCAATATTCTTACCCGGTGGTTCTCAAGAAGATGTTCTACTAGTTCGTCATTCTTCATTCTTTTCTTCTCCGGTGGTTTCAATTCTAATTTTTTCTGTGTTGATCATATTCTTTTCCTTGCTTCAAATGCCTTCTCATACCAGTGCTCCTCATATTCATTCATTTCTCGCTATTCAATTGTTCCGGAGTGCTGAAGATATCTCGAAGATTTATGTTTTCACTTTGCATCCGTTCAAGCTATTTCGAGGCCCTATCTTATTCAAGTCATTTAATTCAACCGGTGCAATCCTCTCTTTTAAATCATTTCAATGGTGTTTCTTTTGAGTGGGCCCTAACCCACAGGTCTTTTCCTAGGATCTTACCTGACTCTTCTTGTTTCCCGGAGGTATTCACAAATTCTTTTCGAAGTTTGACGTAAGTATGATTTATCATCAGTCAAATGTCTTCTCAAGAACTGTCAAATTCTTTCCACCGTTGACTCAAGCTTTCCATTTTTCATTCCGGCGTATCTCAACAATTTGGCGGTCTCTCGTCGTCATTCTCAGATTTTGAAGACTGAAGAAGAATTTTTCCTCCATATCTTGCTCCATTCTCTCCAAGATTCACGGTGCTAGCTTTATGCCATTCTCTCTTAATTGTTTTCGGTGGTGAGAATTCTTTACACCCTTCCGGAGCAATTCAAGAGTCTTCTCAGTTTGTTTATCCGGAGCCCATCATCTAAGATTTATTAATTCTAGATTTCAGCTCTCACCCTCCTAATTTTACCGGTGCATTGATCAAATATCCTCTAATCAGTGCATGATCTCTTCGTTCTCATGTATCTAGATTGTCTCAAGTATCTTCCTTCATTTCACAATTCTTGCCAGGTGATTCATCCCTTTACTTCGTTCATTTTCAATTCTTATGGTGGTTCGTTCTCGTTGTTTCCTAATTCTACGGGTGGTTCGTCGAAGACCTTCTTAAGTTTGCGCCATACCTATCTTCATCCTTTCCATGAGAATAAGTAGTGTGCCAAATCCATTGTTTGTCATCAATTAAATTGGTGAAGGATAAGCATAATGTAATTCTTATTCTTGTTTCATCGAGTAAATTCAATTCCTTATTCCGGAGGTTCATCAAATTCGCGGTTTCACTTGATTCATCTTTCTTTTCTCGGAGTTCCAAGTTCTCTCAATTATTTCACCACGGAGATTCATATAAATCGTTTCAAGGATTCAACTTGTGTTTTCGACTTCTCTTTCCTTTCATTTGACCATTCTTTTTGTTTACCGGAGTTCTTCATGAAGGTTCTACATGATGATTCATCAAGGATTTATATCCCTTCCCCAAGTGTTCATTGAGATTTTGCTAAGAACTTAAGATTCTTCATCTTGCAATCCGGAGTGCAAATTCTTTCTACCATATTATCGGAGGTGGTATTATGTCATTCTTGATAATTTGATTTCATGTTTCATGATTCACATATTATTAAGAATGAGGTATTTTAAATCCATCAATCTCGTCATTGGAATTATCTTGGGTTATATTTCACCAAAAGCTTTCCCTAAGGAGTAATGCTATTAATGGTGATAATATATGATCCAAGTTTGTCATTTATCCTCCCGGTGAAATACTTTCTCGTCTCCTTGTTCATACCAATCCAATCTATAGTTTCCGTTAGTGGAAGATTTTCACCTCTTGGGTTTTGAGATGTTTTCCACAAGCCCACTTCAAGCCTATCTTTTCGTTATTGGGTTTCCAACAACTCCGTTCGACCCCTCTCCTAAGGATGCTTTCCAAGTTCATTTGTGGTAGGAGTTGTCATTTTTCTTCTCCGTTCTTTTGTTTCGATGATCTACCTTTGATTCTTTCATCCGGAGGCATTGTGATGTTGCTCTTTTCAACCCATCATCTCGTTTCCTCAAAGATCATGTTCTTTTCATGCTTATCCTATTTAACCGGAGTGTTGTGTCTTTTCCTCAAGCTCTTTCATTCTATCAAGTCGTTCTTCTCTTTTCAACTGAAGTGCTGTCCGAATTGGTAATTCCTTGTTTCCTCTTCTCTACCGGAGTGCTTTCAACTTCATTTATCTCCGTTGTATTCTTTTCTCGATATGGCTTAACCTTTTCAAGGTTCATGGTTTCACTCGTTTGTCAAAGAAGCAACTTAGCTTTACCTCTCCTCTTTCTCTTCCGTTGTCCCTCCGGTGCCATTCTAGATCTCAGGACGAGATCCTTTCGTAGTGGTGGAGTGTTGTAACGCCCCAAGACCGATGTGCCAGGCGTCCTCCAGTTATTCACTGTTGTTGCCTTGTCATTGCTTGCGT
Source organism: Triticum urartu (assembly GCF_003073215.2). Classification (NCBI taxonomy): domain Eukaryota; kingdom Viridiplantae; phylum Streptophyta; class Magnoliopsida; order Poales; family Poaceae; genus Triticum; species Triticum urartu. Next base: position 613,907,822 of record NC_053023.1, read on the forward strand.
GTCATGCATTGCATATCATGTCATCATGTGCATTTCATTTGCATACAGGTTTGTCTCATGCATCCGAGCATTTTCCCCGTTGTCCGTTTTGCATTCCGGCGCTCCGTTCTCCTCCGATGGTCATTTCTACCTTTCTCTCGTGTGTGGGGATTAAACATTTCTGGATTGGAACGAGACTTGCCAAGCGGCCTTGGGTTACTACCGGTAGACCGCCTGTCAAGTTTCGTGCCATTTGGACTTCGTTTGATACTCCAACGGTTAACCGAGGGACCGAAAAGGCCTCGACTTGTGTGTTGCAGCCCAACACCCTTTCAATTTGGCCCAAAACCCACCTAAACCCCCTCCATCATCTAGAGCGTTCGATCACGATCGCGTGGCCGAAAACCGCACCTCATTTGGACTCTCCTAGCTCCCTCTACCTATAAATATGTGATCCCTCCAAAAACTTCGCGGATGAACCCTAGCCTTCCCCTTCCTCGCGCCGCCGGACATGTCCGTCCGCGCCGGACGTGTCCGCCGGCCACCTCGCTCCGACGAATCCCGTCGTGCCACGTCAGCCCACCGCCGCCGCCAGCCTATCCCGAGCCGCCACCTCACCTCCCCTGCGCCCACTTCGCCGCCATCCTCCCGGGGCCCAGATCCGGCCCGTCCCGGGGCCGAACCGGGCCGCACCGGGCCCTCTCTCCGCCACCGCTCGCCCCAGGCTGCCCGAAGCCGTGCCGCCGCCACGAACTCCGCCGGCGGCGAGCCTCGCCGCACCAACCGCCGACGCCACCCTCTGCTTCGCCGCCGCCGAAGCCCGGCGCGCCGCTAGCCGCCGTTCCCCGCCGCGCCGCCCGCTGCCATGGCCTCCCCGCACTGCGGTTGCACCAGCTCCGGCCGCCGGAGCTCGTCCACGCCTCAGATCCGGCCATCCCCGCCAACTCCGGCCATTCTCTGGCGAGATCCGCCCGGGTGGATGAGATCCACCAGTTCCGGCATCCAAACGCCCGTCTTAGATCTGCACCGAGCCGTCCCGCACCGCTCCATCCCGTTGACTTTCTCAGAGAGGTTAAAATTTCACCAAGTCCCCGAGATTTCCATGTTTCATGTGCCCATTTTCATCATGTCGTAACTCCGCATCCGTAATTCCGATTTGGGCATATAGCATATCAAAATGTTCGTCTCAGAGAGCACATCATTTCATCTCATTGCATCATTTTCATTTGAGTTCATCTTGATGCCCTAAATGCTGTTAGAAGAGTGCTATTTGAGATAGTTGCCAGATCTGCTGCACTAAATAGCTATTTGTCATTTTTGCCATGTTTATTGTGTGCATGATATGCCCCTGAGCTCTATATGTGTTTTGTTATATGCCATGCCATATTTCCAGAGGTGCTACCCATGTATTTTTGTGATCTGTGTGGTGACTAGCACAAGCTTGCAAAGTGGAGCATTCGTTAATGCTGATTTCAGGGACTTAGCAATTCCACTAAGTCCTTGGTCTATTCTTATCAATATGCCATATGTTCATGTTGTTTCCTAGTGATCCGTGCCTCTTTTGAGGATGATCAGTAAGGATGTTTTGTTAATCTTGTAGTGCTCTATCCATCCATGTCTTTGTTTGCATTTATGGAGCACCCTAGCTTGAGTCAATCGAGCTCTACTTTTGTCATTTCGTGAATCTGGGCAGATTGTCTACTTGTTAGCGATTTTGCCGGGGATGTTGTAATTGATCTGTGCATGCTATGTTATTTTTCTTTCCATGTCTAGCTTGTATAATGTGTATTCTTGATGGGTGTATGCTTAGATTGTCATGACATGCTCTGTAGTGAGTGCATCGAGCTCGTAAACATGCCTACTTGATATCTGATTTGCATGTTCCAGTTTTTCACAAAGTCTGAGAGTGTGATTATGTTTTTGCCATGTTCACATGCTTGCAATTGTATTTTCTGATCCCTTTTGGCTCAAGGTCACTAAGGGACTTTTGTTAAGCTCTTTGAGTAGCCCCATTCCATGCCTTGCTTTGCCATGTTCAGGCCCTGTAACATATAGTTTTCATGCTCCAAAGTGTGCTACCTGATCTGAAATTCCAGACAAGTGTTAATTTCACTAAGTCTGAGATCTGTTTACCGTTTGCATTTTTGCCATGCTTGTTTGAACCTGTTAATGGATGAATTGTCCGTAGCTCAGTGTTCATCTTTTGTTAAGCATCATGAGTGGATCCCTGCCATGTATTTTGCTGCCATGTTTGGGTGATGTAGCATGTTCATCTTGTTGCATTCAGATGGCTACTTGTTGTATATCGCAGACCGGTGCCATATTTGAATTGCTTGCCATTTCCAAACCGCGACTCTGATTCCGGTGTTCTTTATATTGTTTTCGCATTTCAAGCGAATTCACCTCACCTTCCCAGTGGCACACTTGGATTTCCAAGTCGAGGCCAGTTTCAATCATTCCTTGTCAAATCATGCATATGCATCGCATACCGCATCCCGCATATCATATCGTGTTCATGTGTTGGTTGTTTACTATGTTGTGTGCTTCTTTCCGGTGTTTGCTTCTTCGGGTTGGTTCCGATAACGTCGCGTTGGTGAGGACCCGTCCGTCTACGCCCGTTTGTCTTCTTCATGGACCCGTTCTTCTTCCTTGCGGGATTTCAGGCAAGATGATCATACCCTCGAAATCACTTCTATCTTTACCCGTTCTTCTTCCTTATGCCTGGTGTTTTGTTCCACTCTTGCCGCCCTAGTTTCCGTCATATCGGTGTTATGTTCCCGGATTTTGCGTTCCTTATGCGGTTGGGTTATAATGGGAACCCCTTGACAGTTCGCCTTGAATAAAACTCCTCCAGCAAGGCCTAACCTTGGTTTTACCATTTTCCACCTAGCCTTTTTCCCTTGGGAGTCGCGCATCCCAAGGGTCATCTTAATTTAACCCCCCCGGGCCAGTGCTTGTCTAAGTGTTGGTCCAAACTAGAGCCACTTGCGGCGCTGTGACGCCCGGATAATTAAGCTACAGTAACCCTCTGCTAATGATGCCACGTCACCTCGTTTATTGTTGCTAATCTCGAGTTAGTACGAAACCGATTCAACTTCAAATTCAAAATAAAGTCAAACGGTAAAGGTTTTCAAATATTAAAACTATAATGTTGGGGTATTGCCAAATAATGCATAGGTAATCATTGTGGAGAAACCAAAATTTTATAAAAGTTTAAATGCACTTAAATGATTAAAATAGTAGGTAAAACTATTGAATAAATGTCTTTGAATGTTATAAAATACTAAACTATTTTGATCAAGGGTAAAACTTTCTGTGAAAGTAGTTGGAATTGTAACTCTATTTTAGATATGGGTTTTACTTTTTGTAAAACTATAAATTATTAGGTAAATAAAGAAAGCAGAAAAGAAAAAGTAAAAATAAAACAAAACAAAAAAGAAAAAAAAGCCCCCTGGCCAACTGGGCCAGACGGCCCAGCTCACCGACCAGGCCGGCCCACCTGGCCCAGCCGGCCGAACCGCCCCTGCTTATCCCCATGAGGGGGAAACCCTAAACCGTAACCCCCCACTCCCCATTCCCCTCGCCCTCACTCGCTCCCCCCGATCTGGATCGGGGGAAACGGCGCCCCGACACCGCCGCCTCTTCCCTACGCCCCGTCGTCGGCAGGCGCCGCCCGTCTCCGCCGGCGCCTCCTCGTCGCCTTCCCACACCGCCTCCTCAACCCTCCTCCCCGACCGACCTCCTAGCGCCTCTGCTTCCTCCTGGCGCCGCCCCGCCATCGCCGCCTCGACCCCGACTCCGTCGCCCGAAGCCGTCCCGGACGCCGCCGGACTTCCCCGTCTACGCGCGTCGTCCCCGTCCACCTCCTCATTCCCCCGCTACCCGAACCCCTGCAGCTCCCCTGTGAGGATCCACCCCATACCCTCCTTCCCCTCCTCCCGTGCGCCGCGGCCTCGTCCGCGCGACCGACGCCATGCCCGCCCACTCCGGCCGCTCGTCGCACTCGCACGCCCGCGTCGTAGCTCGCGCCGCCCGCCCTAAGTGGCCTCACCCGTCGCACGCTCCACGCCACTAGGCTCCCCCGCCACGGCCCCTGCTCGCCGCTTCACCGCGGGCAGCGCACCGCCCCGGCCACGGCCTCGCCCCGGGCACCGCTCGCGCCGACGGCGCCCCTCACCTGCGCCTCGCCGTTCCTCACCGTGGTCTGCGCCCTTCCGCGTGCACCGGCCCGTGCCGCCACCGCAGCCACTGCTCGCCGCCTGGCGCCCGCGCAGCTCCGGCCCTTTCCGTCTCTGGCCGCAACCACCTCCACCGCCCTCTCGCGCGACCCCCGCCGACCTCTGCGGCAGTTCGCCACTCGGCCGACCTCGCCGGTGCCGTTCCTGGCCGGCCTCTCTGCGGCCCTGGTGGTCGCCCGACGCCGGCGCCCATCAGTGCCCGCTCGACCCTCATACGGGTCTGGCGCCGGCAACGCTCCAGCACCCGTAACCGCCCCGATAGGCCACTGTGCCACTGGACAACGGGGCCCACCCCCCTGTGAATGAATTAAAAAAAGGAAATTAATAATAAGTAAATAAAAATGTTAATTGATTAATTAATTAACTTAATTAATCCCATTTAATTAAGCTAATTAAACATTAGGAACCTAATTAAACTGATTAATAGGTTAATTAGGTTACTGTACCTATGACATGCGGGACCCACATGTCAGCGACCCAGTCAACACCTCTGTTGACTGCTGATGTCATGCTGACGTCATGATGACATCAGCAAATACTGTTTTGGATAATGTTGACTTAAAATATTTAAATTAATCTTAAAAATGATTTAAATCTTTTAAAATTAATATAAAATAAACCGTAGCTCGGATGGAAAAACTTTGTACATGAAAGTTGCTCAGAACGACGAGACGAATTCGGATACGCAGCCCGTTCGTCCGCCACGCATCCCTAGCATAGAGAACACGCAATTTTCCCCCTCCGGTTCATCTGTCCGAAAACGAGAGACACCGGGAATACTTTCCCGGATGTTTCCCCCCTTCGCCGGTATCACATCACACCGCGTTAGGGCATACCTAGCACCGTGCTTTGTGTTACATTTGATTGCTCTGTTATTTATTGTGTTCCCCCTCCGTTACTTCTTTCCGGTAGACCCTGAGGCCGATGCCGGTACCCCTGTGATCGACTACGGAGTTGACGATCCCTCTCTCTTGCCAGAGCAACCAGGCAAGCCCCCCCTTGATCACCAGATATCGCCTACTCTCCTCTATACTACTTGCATTAGAGTAGTGTAGCATGTTACTGTTTTCGTTATTCCTATCCTAATGCATAGCCAGTCCTTGCTACTACTGTTGATACCTTTACCTGCAATCCTACTTACTTAGTATAGGATGCTAGTATTTCCATCTGTGGCCCTACATTCTTGTCCGTCTGCTGTGCTATACTATCGGGCCGTGATCACTCGGGAGGTGATCACGGGTATATACTATATACTTTATACAGGATACATGTGGTGACTAAAGACGGGTCGGCTTGAGGAGCACCCGCGAGTGGATCTTTGAGGCGGAGTGACAGGGCAGGTTCAGACCACCTAGGAGAGAGGTGGGCCTGGCCCTGGTCAGTGTTCGCGGATACTTAACACGCTTAACGAGATCTGGGTATTTGATCTGAGTCTGGCCATTTGGTCTATACGCACTAACCATCTACGCGGGAGTAGTTATGGGTATCCCGGCGTCGTGGTATCAGCCGAAGCCTTCGTGACGTCAGCGACTGAGTGGCGCGCGCCGGATTGGAACGTAAGCCTGTTCTTGTATTAAGGGGGCTAGTTCTGCTTCCGGCCGCGTTCGCAACGTGCAGGTGTGCTAAGGGCGATGGGCCCAGACCCCTGTGCGCTTAGGTTTAGACCGGCGTGCTGACCTCTCTGTTGTGCCTAGGTGGGGCTGCGACGTGTTGATCTTCCGAGGCCGGGCATGACCCAGGAAAGTGTGTCCGGCCAAATGGGATCGAGCGTGTTGGGGTATGTGGTGCACCCCTGCAGGGAAGTTAATCTATTCGAATAGCCGTGATCTTCGGTAACAGGACGACTTGGAGTTGTACCTTGACCTTATGACAACTAGAACCAGATACTTAATAAAACACACCCTTCCAAGTGCCAGATACAACCGGTGATCGCTCTCTCACAGGGCGACGAGGGGAGGATCAGCGGTTAGGGTTATGCTATGCGATGCTACTTGGAGGACTTCAGTCTACTCTCTTCTACATGTTGCAAGACGGAGGCTGCCAGAAGTGTAGTCTTCGAAAGGATTAGTTATCCCCCTCTTATTCTGGCATTCTGCAGTTCAGTCCACATATGATACCCTTATTCCATTTGATACCAATGCATACATATGTAGTATAGCTCCTTGCTTGCGAGTACTTTGGATGAGTACTCACGGTTGCTTTCTCCTTCTTTCCCTCTATCCCTTCTACCTGGTTGTCGCAACCAGATGTTGGAGCCCAGGAGCCAGACGCCACCGTCGACGACGACCCCTACTACACCGGAGGTGCCTACTACTACGTGATGCCCGCTGACGACGACCAGGAGTAGTTAGGAGGATCCCAGGCAGGAGGCCTGCGCCTCTTTCGATCTGTATCCCAGTTTGTGCTAGCCTTCTTAAGGCAAACTTGTTTAACTTATGTCTGTACTCAGATATTGTTGCTTCCGCTGACTCGTCTATGATCGAGCTCTTGTATTCGATCCCTCGAGGCCCCTGGCTTGTAATATGATGCTTGTATGACTTACTTATGTTTTAGAGTTGTGTTGTGATATCTTCCCGTGAGTCCCTGATCTTGATCGTACACATTTGCGTGCATGATTAGTGTACGGTCAAACCGGGGGCGTCACAGAAGCCTCTCGTCAAAGATGAAAGATCTCTATCAACGATGATGCGAAGATTGCATGATTGGTACTTGAAAATCTGCAGAGACTCTGGGGGGAGGAGTACTTTGTATGTGAAAGTTAAAAAGGAGCATGACCTCGTTGGAATTGATCTGTTGCCTGTTCCATTTGAGGAGTTCTATCAGTTTTTCAATCAATTGGCCCTCGATAAAACAACGGTCGCCTGCTACTGTCTGTAAGTAGTACTACTTCTGTCATTAAGTTTCTCTATATAGCTTAGCTCTTTCATTGCATGTATTTATAATCATCCTCACTATATTATGCAGATTGAAGATCATCGAATTGAAGAAAAGACAAGTCGGTGATATTGGGTTCATTAACAAATATCTCATAGATGCAACTCAGGTTAAATTTCATGCCGCAGAAACCGAGGCCAGCATGCTTGAATCGTTGATAATAAATCAAAACAAAGATATAATACTCTTTCCTTACAACTTCAAGTGAGTGTTACTGTCTTGTGCGTGGCGCCACCTCGGGGAAACTTGAGGGCTGGTTTTAGCTGTACGTAGTATTCATCCGGTGTTGCCCTGAGAACGAGATATGTGCAGCTCCTATCAGGATGTCGGCGCATCGGGCGGTCTTGCTGGACTTGTTTTACCATTGTCGAGGATGACTTGTAGAACCCGGATACCGAGTCTGATCGGAATGTCTCGGGAGGAGGTCTATTCCTTCGTTGACCGTGAGAGCTTGTCATGGGCTAAGTTGGGACACCCCTGTAGGGTTTTGAACTTTCGAAAGCCGTGCCCGCGGTTATGGGCAGATGGGAATTTGTTAATGTCCGGTTGTAGATAACTTGAACCTTAACTTATTAAAAATGAGTCAACTGCATGTGTAACTGTGATGGTCTCTTCTCGGCGGGGTCCGGGAAGTGAACACGGTGTTGGAGTTATGCTTGACGTAGGTTGTTCTAGGATCACTTCTTGATCATAGTTTCTCGACCGTGCTTTGCCTTCTCTTCTCGCTCTCTTTTGCATATGTTAGCCATCATATATGCTAGTCGTTTGCTACAGCTCCACCTCATACCTTTACCTTACCCATAAGCTTAAATAGTCTTGATCGCGAGGGTGCGAGATTGCTGAGTCCCCGTGACTCACAGGTACTTCCAAAACCAGCTTGCAGGTGCCGTTGAACCGTGCAGATGACGCAACCAAGCTCAAGGAGGAGCTCGATGAAGATCTTGTCCTTTGTGTTGTTTCGTTCTAGTTGATCAGTAGTGGAGCCCAGTTGGGGTCGATCAGGGCCTTGTCGCATTTGGGGTTCTTCTTTTATTTTGGTTCCGTAGTCGAACCTTGATTGTATTTGGTTGTTGGAATGCTTTATTCATGTAATTGTGTGAAGTGGCGATTGTAAGCCAACTATGTATCTCTTTTCCCTTATGTATTACATGGGTTGTGTGAAGATTACCTCACTTGCGACATTGCTTTCAATGCGGTTATGCCTCTAAGTCGTGCTTCGACACATGGGAGATATAGTCGCATCGAGGGCGTTAGAATTTGTTTCTTTGGACAATTTGCTCGCTAATGGGCGCATTTCCTTTGTCAAAGCTCGAAGATCATCATTATCAAACTCTGACCCGTCTTCTTTTATGCTTGGATATCCGCGTCCTATATCAGCCGAGTCAAGATCTGGTATCCAGGCTTTAGCCCGGATTAGCGCAGTCAGAGCACCTGCCCTTAGCTTGCAGCTGATCTTTTTAACTCGTCCAATCGGCAGGAAGCATTGACAGCTTTTCTAATGTTTCCTTGATCAGGTTTGGGGCGGTTTGTTATGAGCGGCCGTGCAAATGATCCGTTGTGCGCCGGTATATAACTGCTCTATAAGAGTATAGGCAGCCTTCAACTTCTTCTGCATATCAGAGCCCAGGTGGGTAATGCGAGATCCTGCATCATTGAACATATTGATAAATCGACAGTTTATGGGATGATACATGTTGAAGCTTATCATAAGGGTACTTACCAAACACAACAGTGGTCATGGCATTGATTTGCCGCTTCAGGCCAGTCAATTCTTCTGCTGCCGGTTTAAGAGCTGTTTCAACGTCCTTCGCCCGTTTTACGAGAGTTGCTTTTTCAGTGTCCCATCCCGCCCATTCGCCTTTAAAGCCTTCTTTCAGTTGTTCCATGGCTGCTAAAGCGCCAGTCAGCTCTTCTTTAGCCTTGGAAGTTTCTGCCTGCTGGGACTTAATATTTTCCTGAAGGTCGGCGATTTGAGATTCTTTTTGGCTCATATCGGTCTGCAAGCGACATATAATGAGTTAGTAATGCATATTTGAAGTCCCAAGCACATAACAGGTTATACACTTGGCACTTGGGGGCTAATGCATATGGCTTTTATCAACTGACATTTTAAGTCCCAATCACATAACAAGTTATACACTAGGCACTTGGGGGCTAATGTATATTTGCTCAAGACAAAATTATGGATTTTTCTTCATCAATCAGTTTACAAAGATGGTTATCAAGAGTTTTGGAAGCTTCATGACAGAAAGGTACCGATTCATCCTAAAGGTATAACCGATCCCTAGGGGCTACACAAGCAAAAAATTGCAAGATTCATACTTAAAAGTCCCGGTTCATCCTGAAACGATAAACCGGCCCGTGGGGGCTACGCAGGCAAAGTTGAAGTATTACGAAGTCCCAGTTCGTGATGATGTCATAAACCGGCCCTTGGGGGCTGGTGGTGTTGATATTAGAAATTGGGCACAAGAGAAACAATTATGAAGAGTTAGTAGTGTTTACCTCATATCGCTCCTTCATCAGGCCCACTAAACCGGCTTCATAGTCGCGTCTTGTATACAAGAGGTTTAAGAAGCCGGAATGAATCTCTTGGGCGTTGAGGTGGGCATAGCTGGATAAATCTGTTTTCCACTTGCCCTTATCCATAGCAGAAAACTCTTCCTTGGCACTATGCTTTGATAAAGCGATAGGATTGCCAGGGGTGGTGTTGCCGACGCCAGTGACAATGTCATCGTCCGATTGGTCATCAGCCACTTTGGCTGGGCTTGGCGGTTTATTTGCAGCTTTGGCTGGGCTTGGTGGATTAGTAGCATGGCCGGTGGGATCCTCTTCCATCGATTCAGCAAAGGTCTTAGGATGTTCTGGTGGTGGATCATCATGTATAGCGTCAGCATTCGGCTCAAATTGTTCTAGGGTCTGATCTGGGTTATCATCAACTGGCTTATTCAATTTGGCCTTTTTGCTGGGCCTCGCTTTGGCTCTGAAAGGAAAAGACATAAAGGTTAGATATAACAAATAAGTATAAAGCGTCAAGAGTTAAGTTTAAAGTGCTCACCCAGGAACAGTCTTCAGAGGAGGGAGTTGTGTGGCCGTTGACTCGTCGGATGATGAATGAGGTGTTCCCTGATAGTTTGAATAAGACAGATTAAGAGGTTGCCTGAAACAACCCGCCTTGGGATAAGGAGTATCAGAAATGTATGAGACCTCTGATCGATGTTTCTGGGTTGGATTGTTCGGTAAACCGGCTGAAGTAACTACATGGCCGCTATGCCGGGTTGTGCGGCGAGCTTCATGCTGTTGTTTCTTCAAAAAAAAGTTGGGATCCAGATAATCTAGAGGGTGTGAAAATTTTACTTTACAGATTGCTTGACGGGTTTTCTGTGTTGGCTGAGGATCTAAACCGGAGGAAAGAATAATTACCTCTACATCTTCAGCTTGGCTAGCTTCAGCGTCCTCCTGATAAGGGTCATTGTCAATGAGGTGTATGAAAAATGAACCAAGAGAATCAAGTTCTACTTCTGAGTCCGGATTATCAAGGTCCTCGTCGAATTTCAGCCTGGTGGATTTAGCTGTTTTCTTCTTAGCAAGTTTTTTGACAACCTTAGTTTTGGGACGAGGGGTCTTGGCCGGTTTATCCTGAGGTTTCTTCTTCCAAAATGGGCTGTCACCCTGTTAAAAGATTGACAAAGGTTGTAAGAAAAAGTTAAGAATATCAGGAACAAACAGGAGTTAGGCAATTCTTACAGCTGGCGGTTTATTCAAAACGCAGAAGGGACTTAGCCCTATTTTACTGCAGACAGCCACCGATTCATCCAGGATCTTTTTAATAGCTTCAGTGATTTCAGCGTCAGTTAACTGAATGTCAGCGTGCCGTTGAGGATCTTTTGAGTCCCCTGTGTACTCGCACAATAAACCGGGGCGACGGCTTAAAGGCAAAATACTCCATGATATCCAGCAACGAACAAAGTCAATTCCTGTTAAACCATTAGTCATAAAGGCTCTGAGCTTGGTGAGTTGTGGTGCATATTTAGCCCGTTCCTTTGCAGTCAACCTTTGCGGAAATGGATGCGTGTTCGTAAGCCGGTGAGCACGATAACCCGGCAGAGGATTCTCATCATCAGGGGAAGTATCTTTGCAGTAGAACCAAGTCTAGTTCCAATCCTTAGGGTGACTATGATGCTTGGCATGAGGGAAGCTGACGTCTTTCCTCTTCTGAATTGAAATGCCGCCAAGTTCAGTATTGGGCTCGTTTACAAATTCAGTACGGCAGTTTAAATAGAAAAAGTCCCTGAACAGTTCAACGGTCGGTTCTTCTTGCAGATAAGCCTCACAAAACACTTGGAAATTACAAATATTGGACACAGAGTTAGGTCCAATATCTTGAGGGTGGATCTGGAAGCTAGCAAGCACATCGCGAAAAAACTTTGATCCGGGAGGTTTAAAACCACGGTTCAGATGATCAACAAACAGAACTATCTCGCCATCCTTGGGCTCAGGAGGATTTTCTTGACCAGGGGCTCGCTAGTGGATTTCACTCTATTTTGGTAAAGTGCCGGTTATAACACATCCTTTCAGATCTTCTTCCGTAACGCGGGATGGGACCCAGTTACAAGCATAAAAGGTCTTGGCAATTTCTTAGACAACCTGAAGGAAGGATTGTGCCGGTTTAAGATTCATGGTTGACAAGCATAAAGCGTTGCAGGTTAAGGGACAAAAGGTTTTCAGGCATGCAAAAATTGTTAAACCAGAGATTAATGCTATTATAAAGGATAAATGGATTGGCGGTTTACAAGGGGACTAATGGTATGTGGCAGGTTATTTTCTAAAAGATAAACCACCTACATGGACAATGAAAATATAGATCTGAAGCCGAAAAATGACAAAGTGAGGATGAATGTCACATCCCTAGTTCTGGTATGGTCCTAGGCTTGCTTTGTGCATCATGTTTAAATTTCAAATGAAATTGAAATGGGGATGTTGCAAACCCTAGCACCAAAGTTTTTTCCCAATAGGTTCAACTTTAAAATGGATTTTCAATGAACCCAAAATGCTATTCAAAATGTTCATGCTCTTTGGATAATGTTGGGAACAACAACCACAGGTGATGCACATTTTTGCTACACATTTTGGATTTTTGAATCAATGCATAAATATTTGATTTGGAGCTGTTTAAATTATATAAATATTTTAATGGCTCCAAAAATGTTGGGAATTGGCGAGGTCCTCTGGAATATTATTTCTAGATACCACATATATTTGCAGTATTTATGGAAATGTTTTAACATTTCTTTTAGAGTCAAAACAAACGCCAGAAATAGAAAAAGAAAACAAAAAACATAGAAAACACTTACCTGACGCTTACCTGGCGCCCCACCACGGCCCAGCAGAGGCCCAGCCCACTGGCTCTTGCCAGTCATCTCCCTCCAATCGCCAGAAGGACGAGAGGCGTGTGCCCGCAGCGTGCGAGCACGCGCTCGGCCACCTCCTGCCTCTCTGCTAGCTCTCCGACGCCCTAGACGCCTCCAACGCTGCCATGCAGACCCCCTGGCCCCTCCCTCACTCTCCCCGTGTCCATCCCCCTCCTCTGATCTCTCTACGCAGCACCACCGAGCGCAGCCGACGCCACCGCTCGCCGTTGCCGCGGCCACTGCCTCCCCCTCGCCCCCTGGACATGCCCAGGAGCTCCACGACGTCGTCTTCGTCATCTCCACCGAGCCAAGCGAGCTGGGGCACGCCATAGCGACGTCATCATCATCGTCTTCAACCTCGGTTGCTGCCGTTCTTTGAAGTTGATCCGTCGCCGTCAAGTCGCCCCCGAGCCCGACGACCAGCTACCGCGACTCCCAGTGAGCACCTGCTCCAAATCCCTCTCCCTCACGCATCGATTTCAAGATCTAACTAGCCCCGCCACGAAGCCCGAGAACTCATCACCGCCGGCCATGGCGCCGCTGCGGCCACAGCTGCCGTCGCTCGCGTCCGAGCTCATCAGCGCGCTCAGTGCACCCATAGGAGCACAATGCACTCACCATCTCCTCCCCTAGTGCTCCGTAGCTCCGTTTTCATCGATGGCCGAACCACGGCCGCCGCAAACCTCGTCGCCGGCGTCGATTCTGGCGACCATCTGTTCCAGCTCCACCACCCACACACGCGGCTCAGCCCCAGCTCTCCATAGGACCCAACAACGCTCCAAACCGTGGTCTGTAGCGCGATCCCGACGCGCTCCGCCGCGTCTGGACTTGCCGGCGGCTAAACGCCGGCGACCGCTGGCCTTTGACCAGCGTGGGTTGACCCCCACAGCCCAGTTGACCTCCCCCTCTCTCTCACTGACTTGCGGGCCCGCCCGACTAATTACTATAGTTAGCGCTAATTAACTAACTAGGTTAGCTACTACACTCACTGACTAGTGGGCCCTGCCCAGTTAGTTAGGACTAACTAACTTAGTTCACTGGGTCACTGACCAGTGGGACCCACTGGTCAGGTTTGACCTGGTCAGCCCTGCTGACGCCTCTGTGACATCACGGTGACGCGGTATTTGTTTTTCTGGATTTTAAATAATTCAGAGAATTTCAGAAAATAGTTAAAACTTCTAAAATTCATAATAATTCAACCGTAACTCCAAATCAAATAAATTATATATGAAAAATTATCAGAAAAATGCAAGGAATCCATTTATGCCAGTTTCATGCATGAAAAACCAACTTACACTTGCTGTATAAGTGAAAAATGTAATAATGGCATGTTATATATTTAATTTGGGGTTGCATATGAACCCTTGGTACATATGGACTTCAACCAAATTGATGCTAGATGTATTAGGGAAAATCATAGCATCTTTGAAATGTCATCTTCATGCATCATATTGTTGCATATGGTTGTTATTGATTGCCGGCACCGTCCCCTCTCGATAGGTTCTACTCCGGAAGGTGTCCCGAGTACCTGTCTGAGGAGCAGTGCTTCTTCGTGGATCTATGAGGCAAGCAAACCCCCTTGAGCATCTCGATAAAATCCCACTCTCTCGCTCCTGCTCCTTTTACTGTATTAGGACAACAACGATTCAAAACTGCTACTTTCTGCTGCGGTAGCTGAACCCATTCCTCTGCATGACCTGTCATTGCCACAGTAAATAGTTGAAACCCACTAGCATGAGTAGGATTTGCTTGAGCCTTGATGTGCCTGCTCATCCATGCTTGTTTTTCTTTATGCCAGCTATGCTTAGAGTTGTGTCAGGTCTGATTCATCGGGAATGAATCGGA
>NC_053023.1:613923225-613933318 GCF_003073215.2 Triticum urartu
CGACACCCCGGCCGGATCTCCTTGCGGATGGAACCCGAATAGGCGATAAACCTGGACGAGAGACTTGTGTGGTTAGTCAGGTCGTGGCCGACACCCTCGCTCGGTTTCCGCTTGAACGTTGCCGAGGTACTTGACGTGTACAGGGCTATAAGTGGCGAGAGCGTGTGTGAAGAAGTACACCCCTGCAGGGTCAATATTATCTATTCGAATAGCCGTTTTCCTCGGATATGGAAACTTGGAGGACTTATGTAGTACATAGACAACTTGAAGTGGATACTCTAAAATCCGCAAGATAAGCGTGAGTACTATGGATGGCCTTCTCGTAGGGAGACGGGAACGGATCCATAGTGGAGTATTGATATGGTGAATTTGTGGACTCGTGTGCGTCTTCTCACCTCAAGAAGTTTCTGATACTCGTAGCATAGATTAGCCATTGAGTCAAAGCTGGCTTGCTGCTGTTAACTCCACCACCCCCTTTGTTGATAATGATGCATATGTAGATAGTTCTGAAGTAAGACTTGCTGAGTACCTTTGTACTCACGTTTGCTTATTTATGTTTTGCAGTTGGTTACACTAGTGGCTTCGACGAGTAGCTTGTATCCCAGCTACGATCATGTACCCTTGGGAGGGTCGTGTTTAGTCAGGCTTCTTAGTCTTTTCCTTTTTGTAGTTGTCTGTACTCAGACATGTAATGCTTCCGTTGCTTGTATGCTCTGAATGATGGGTCATGAGACCCCTGTGTGTATTGATTGCTATGTGGCACTTCTGGGTCTTTATCTATATGAGCTTGAGTTATGTTGTGATGCCATGATGTACAGCACATACTTGCATGTTATGCGTACGTGTAACGTGTATTGCTATGTGTGGGATCCGACAACCTAGTTGTTTACCTCTGATAGCCTCTCTTATGGGGAAATGTAGTCTTGTGTTTCCATGTGCCATAGTAGTCCGCTACAGCCGGTTCACCGGAGTTCTGTTAGCCCAGCACTACTGCTCAGGACACTTGACTGGCCGGCATGTGTTTCACTTTGTTCCTGTGTCTGTTCCTTCGGGGAAATGTCACGCGGTGACATCTGGAGTCCTGCTTAGCCTGCTACAGCCCGGGTTCCCGGAGTCCTGTTAGCCCAGTGCTACAGCCCGGATTCACACGCTGCTGACCGACACGCTCGATGTGAATCATATATGCCTGTTCCCATAGGTTAGTGCCACTTTGGGTTCACGACTAGTCATGTCGGCCCGGGTTCTCTGTCATATGGATGTTAGCGACACTATCATATACGTGATCCAAAAGGCGCAAATGGTCCCGGGCCAGGTAAGGTGGCACCCGTGGGAATACCGTGCCTGAGGCCACAAAGTGATATGAAGTGTTACATGCTAGATCGGTGTGACTTGGGATCGGGGTCCCGACAGTGTTGGTATCAGAGCTTGACTGACTGTAGGATTACCAAGCCAAACTAGTCGAAGTTGAGTCTAGAAATGCTTTAGTTAAATAAGGGAATTGATTGTGGAAGGGAACGTAAGGCTCTTTTTACTCCTTTACCTCATGTCATTCTTTCTGAGTCAGCCCCTTCTTTTCTACGAGGTTTAAGGCCTAGGCTTCTCCTCTATCTCTCAGGATGACGTGTTACTAAACCGTAAAGTCTTAGGATTGTTGGGTTGTGTCACCGTACAGTTCTACTACTTCCGTGTGTCCTCAGTATGACCCAGAACCTTGATATTATGATGCTGATTGATTATGCTATTCCTTTGATGAATGTCTCAAAATCCTTTTGAGCATTTACAGCCGTTATGCTGCCGAAATTGTCCTAGGATTTCAAGAGTTTCCAATGCTTTTGCATTACATTCCGCATCCTTATGTCGATGCTAATTCCGTCCTTGTCTCCTTGGTTTCTATGCCAGGATGTCGTCTGCTAACCGAGGTTCAGTTTCTCATAGCAAGAACCACGGAGATGGTAGGGATGAGGATCCTCCTGATCAGCCTTTGATGGCAGAGTTCTTGTCAGCATCCGAGAGGAACAAGCGTGAGACTAACCGCTTGCTGGCACAGATTGAGCAGAACACCGCACATCAGCATAAGAAGTTGACTTCCATCACCGACTTCATTGGTCTGAAACCACCCACTTTCCATCATTCCATTGAGCCACTCGATGCGGATGACTGGCTCCGAAGCATCACTCACAAGTTGCATTCTGCGAACGTCGCTGAAAGTGACAAGGTCACCTATGCTACCTATCACCTGGAAGGTCCTGCTAGTATTTGGTGGCAGAGCTATGAGGCTATGCTTCCAGCTGGTCAGATTCCTACCTGGAGGGATTTCACCGAGGCTTTTCATGAGCACCACATTCCTCAGGCTCTCATTGACCGCAAGAGGGAAGAGTTCTGTAGTTTTACCCAGGGTAAGCTGCCTGTTGATGCTTACAGTAGGGAGTTTGGAAACCTCGCCCGCTATGCTACAGAAGAAGTGTCCACGGACGCTAAGAAGCAGGCTAGGTTCCGGAAGGGTCTCAACCCTAAGATGCGTTGTGATCTCCACCTGCATCATTGTGATACTTTCCAGGCTCTTGTGAACAAGGCCATTAATGCAGAGACCGCTCAACTCACTTACGAGGAGTCTCGAAAGCACAACCGTGATCTGGGTTCTTCCTCCCGCTCTGGCTCTCAGAAGCGACGGATTTGGATTCCGAACTCGGCTCTTCCACCTGGATATGCACCGAGGCCATCCGATGTGGCGCCTCACCCAACTCAGCAACATGCTCCACCCAGGCCTATTATGGACCACTTGCCAATGTAGGTCCACGTCCTATCTCAGGAACTTGCTTTACCTGCGGAGAACCAGGACACTATGCACGTGACTGCCCTCAGTCCAGTTATGCTCCACCCCAGTCTGAGAGGTTTGTTGGCCGTGAAAAGCCATCAGTCAAGATGATCAGTACCAAGCCAGCCTCCATTGAACGAGCATGTGTGCACCATGTCTCAACTTCAGAAGTTCAAGATGATCCCGATGTCGTACTGGGTACACTTCTTGTCAATTGTCACCCAGCTTCAGTTCTGTTTGATACTGGAGCATCCCACTCCTTCATATCCGAAGGTTACGCTCGGTTGCACGACATGTCATTTTGTGATATGCCGACTCCACTAATAATCCAGACTCCTGGTTCCAAATGGCAAACCTCCAAGGTAAGCCATGGTAATGAAATCCTTGTTGATAGACTGGTTTTCCTTGCTTCTTTGATATCTCTCAAGTCCGCAGATATTAACATCATCTTGGGTATGGACTGGATGACAGCTCATCATGCCAAGATCGATTGTTACACCAGATCTGTTCAACTTACACATCCATCTGGCAAAATAGTCAATGTCTCCACTAGAGTTGCAAGGCGTCAACTCTATTCTCTTAATGCCAGCCCTCTTCCAGACCTTGAAGATATTCCGGTAGTTCATGACTTCCCGGATGTTTTTCCAGAAGAACTGCCAGGTGTCCCACCTGACAGAGATGTAGAGTTTGTCATAGAACTTATCCCAGGAACTGTTCCAATCTCTAGGAGACCATACAAGATGGCACCTTTGGAGTTAGCCGAGCTTAAGAAACAACTTGATGAGTCCTTGCAAAAGGGTTTCATCCGTCCCAGTTCTTCTCCTTGGGCTTGTCCTGTCCTCTTCGTCAAGAAGAAGGATGGTACGGATCGAATGGTTGTAGATTATCGTCCCGTTAATTTGGTCACGATAAAGAACAAGTATCTGCTCCCTAGGATCAACGACCTGTATGATCAGCTCGCTGGATCCTCAGTCTTTTCCAAGATGGATTTGAGGTTAGGCTACCACCAAATTAAGATCAGAAACGGGGACATCCCCAAAACGGCCTTTGTCACTCGATATGGTCAATACGAGTACACCGTGATGTCTTTCGGCCTAACCAATGCTCCAACTACTTTCTCCCGCTTGATGAACTCGATCTTTATGGAGTACTTAGATAAGTTCGTCGTGGTTTATCTCGATGATATTCTTATTTACTCGAAGAACGAGGAAGAGCATGCCGAACACCTTAGGCTTGTGTTAGAAAAACTTAGAGAGCATCGCCTTTATGCCAAGTTCTCCAAGTGTGAATTTTGGTTGCCAGAAGTGACCTATCTAGGCCACGTGATCTCCGGTAAGGGCATTGCTGTCAATCCCGAGAGAGTTAAAGCCGTTCTCGATTGGACTCCACCCGAAACGGTCAAACAAGTTAGGAGTTTCCTTGGTCTAGCCAGTTATTGTCGCCGCTTCGTTGAAAACTTCTCCAAAGTGGCCAAACCCCTCACGGAGCTTCTCAAGAAAGATAAAAGGTTTGAGTGGACCCCACAGTGTGAGCATAGTTTTCAGGAACTGAAAAGACGCCTGACTTCTGCGCCCATACTCGTGCCACCAAATTTCACTAAAGACTTTGTTATCTATTGCGATGCTTCGTGTCAAGGACTAGGTTGCATTCTTATGCAGGATCGTCATGTGATTGCCTATGCATCTCGACAGTTGCATCCACATGAGGAAAATTATCCTACACATGATCTGGAGCTTGCAGCCGTAGTCTATGCACTTAAGACTTGGCGACATTACCTTCTTGGTAACCGTTGCGAAATCTACACTGACCATCAGAGTCTCAAGTATATCTTCACCCAACCGGATCTGAATCTCAGACAGAGACGTTGGTTGGAGTTGATCTTGGATTACGACTTAGGAATCACCTACACCCCAGGCAAAGCCAATGTCATGGCTGATGCTTTAAGTCGTAAATCCTATTGCAACAACCTCGTGTTGCAACAATGTCAACCACCCCTCCATGAGGAATTCTGTAAGCTTAACCTTCACATAGCTCCTCATGGTTCCCTTTCTACCTTGGTGGCGAAACCTACCCTTACGGATCAGATCATAGAGGCTCAGAAGCATGATACGGGAATCTCCCGGATCAAGAAGAATATTTCCAAGGGAGTTGCTGGTTGTTTCTCTATGGATGAACGAGGTGTTGTTTACTTTGGTAACCGTTTGGTGGTTCCCAAATGTCAACAGATGCAACAAATGATCCTTAAGGAGGCCCATGAATCCCCTCTCACGATTCATCCCGGTAGTACAAAGATGTATCAGGACCTACGCCAGAGGTTCTGGTGGACTAGGATGAAGAGAGAAATCGCTCAGTATATTGCCAACTGTGACGTTTGTCGTCGCGTTAAGGCAGAGCATCAAAGACCTGCTGGCACCCTTCAACCTTTAGCTATTCCCGAGTGGAAATGGGACAAAGTTGGTATGGACTTCATCACCGGCTTTCCCAGGACCAAGAAAGGAAATAATGCTATCTTCGTAGTCATTGACCGTCTTTCCAAAGTGGCTCACTTCCTACCTGTTCGAGAGAGTATCACTGCTAGTCAGCTTGCTGACTTATATATCTCCCGAATAGTGTCACTCCATGGTGTTCCACTAGAGATCAATTCAGACCGTGGCAGTCTTTTCACCTCTCATTTCTGGGAAAGCTTCCAAACTGCCATGGGCACCCATCTTTCTTTTAGTACTGCTTTCCACCCTCAGTCAAGTGGTCAGGTGGAAAGGGTCAACCAAATTCTCGAAGACATGCTTAGAGCTTGCGTTATCTCATTCGGTATGGATTGGGAGAAATGTCTTCCCTTTGCCGAGTTTGCTTATAACAATAGCTACCAATCCAGTCTTAAGAAAGCACCCTTCGAGATCATGTATGGAAGAAGATGTCAAACACCTTTGAACTGGTCAGAAACCGGCGAAAGACAATTCTTTGGACCGGATATGATCCAAGAGGCAGAAGAGCAAGTTCGCATCATTCGTGAGAATTTGAAAACAGCCCAATCTCGCCAAAAGAGCCAGTATGACCGTCGTCATAAGGAAGTGGCTTATGAAGTTGGCGACAAGGTTTACCTTCAGGTTACTCCTTTGAAGGGTACCCATCGTTTCGGTATCAAGGGCAAGTTGGCTCCTCGTTACATCGGTGCTTTTCGCATTCTCGCTAAACGAGGAGAGGTTGCCTACCAGTTGGAACTATCCCCACATCTTTCTCGAGTTCATGATGTCTTCCACGTCTCTCAAATCAGGCGTTGCTTCTCGGATCCCATCCGCGGAGTGGACCACGAAACGCTTGATCTCCAAGATAACCTCACTTATCGAGAGTACCCCGTTCGCATTCTGGATCAAGCAGAGCGTGTCACTCGACGTAATAACATCAAGTTTCTCAAGGTTCAGTGGTCTCATCATGCCGAGAGAGAAGCTACTTGGGAGCGAGAAGATCGTCTTCGACTTGAGTACCCCGCTTTCTTTCCGCCAACTCCTGAATCTCGGGACGAGATTTTTTCGAGTGGGGGCGAGTTGTCACATCCCTAGTTCTGGTATGACCCTAGGCTTGCTCTGTGCATCATGTTTAAATTTCAAATGAAATTGAAATGGGGATGTTTCAAACCCTAGCACCAAAGCAACTCAAATAGGTTCAAATTAAAAGTGGAATTGCAATGAACCCAAAATGCTTTTCAAAAATGTTCATGGTCTTTGGAAAATGTTGGGAACAACAACCAGAGGTGATGCACATTTTTGCTACTCATTTTGGATTTTTGAATCAATGCCTAAATATTTGTTTTGGAGCTATTTAAATTATATAAATATTTTAATGGCTCCAAAAATGTTGGGAATTGGTGAGGGCCTCTAGAATATTATATCTAGATGCCACAATTATTTTCAGCATTTATGGAAATGTTTTAACATTTCTTTTAAATACAAAACAAATGTCAGAAATAGAAAAAGAAAACAGGAAAGGATTTACCTGACTTACCTCGGCCCACCTACCTGTTGCCGGCCCAGCTGCACCGGCCAGCCCACCTGGTGGCCCAGCCCACCAGGGGCAGAGCCGTCTTCAACCTCTGCCTACTGGCAGAGGCGTGGTGACGCGCCGTGCCCGAGCCTCCACCTCCTGCTTCGCCGTGGCGTCTCACCGCCACCTCCTGCTTCCTTCCCCGTCCCTGAACTGGCACCTGGAGACGCCCGAAGCCCCTCTCTCACTCCCTCTCGCTCCTCCCTCTCCTCTGTCTCGCTCTTCCCCCTCTGTCCCGCGCGCATCGGACAGCACCGCCGTGCGCCACCACGACCACCGCCTTCCAATCGCCTCTCCGACGTGCCCACGAGGTCCGCCTCGTCGCCCTAGTCCTCTCCGCCAGGCCACGCGGCACCGGACGCCCCCGAGCGCCTCCACGCCGTCGTCTTCAACCTTCCAACGCCGGAGATCTCCATCGCTGCCTCGCTTGCTCCGGCCCCTCCCCGAGCTCGCTGACCTTCCCTGCGTGATCCCCGTGAGCCCCTGAACCGATCCCCCCTCTCCATTTTCCTGTACGGCCGCTGTAGCCGTTGCTCCGCCGGAGACCGAACCACGCCACCTCCCGAGCTTCTCGTCGCCGTGGCCACAGCCGTCATAGCCTCCAACTGAGCACACCCACGTGCTCACCGCGCCGCGTAGGTGCCGCAGGAGCTAAGCACGCCACTCCACGGCCACCGCACCCCCGTTCCCGAGCTCGCCCGAGCTCCGGCGACCGCCAAGGTCGACGCCGGTGACGACTCTGGCCACCTCAGCCCCTGTCGTTTGCACAGGTGGATGCGGCGCACGCCCAGCTCCACGCAGAGCCCCTCCGCCGTCCTTTTGGTCGCCAGAACGGCGATCCCGAGCCCTCCGCCGCGTTCGGCCTCGCCGGCGGCTAAACGCCGGTGGGGTTGACCGGTCTGACCCCACAGCCCCGTTGACCTCCCCCCCTCTCTCTCAGTGACATGTGGGCCCGGCCCTGTTAAGTTTTTAGTTAGGATTAGTTTAACAACTATTTAAACCCTGTTTAGCTAACTGGGTCACTGACGCATGGGCCCAACCCCATTAACTAAACCAGTTTAGGTTTATTTTTAGATTAGGATTAACCACAGACACTGACGTGTGGACCCCACACGTCAGGTTTGACCTGGTTAGCCGCCTTTGACCTGCTGATGTAAGCATGACGCTGTGCTAACGCATTATATCATTTTCTAGTATTAATTTAAATCAGGAAATTCCAGAAAATAGTTAAAACTTCTAAAAATCATAGAAATTCAACCGTAACTCCAAATCAAATAAATTATATATGAAAAATTATCAGAAAAATGCAAGGAATCCATTTATGCTAGTTTCATGCATGAAAAACCAACTTATACTTGCTGTATAAGTGAAAACGTAATAATGGCATGTTATATACTTAAATTGGGGTTTGCATATGAATCCTTGGTTCATATGGACTTCAACCAAATTGATGCTAAATGCATTAGGGCAAATCATAGCATCTTTGAAATGTCATCTTCATGCATCATACTGTTAAATATGGTTGTTCATTGATTGCCAGCACCGTTCCCTCTCGATAGGCTCTGCTCCGGAAGGTGTCCCGAGTACCTGTCTGAGGAGCAGTGCTTCTTCGTCGATCTATCAGGCAAGCAAACCCCCTTGAGCATCTCGATAAATCCCATTCTCTCGCTCCTGCTCCTTTTACTGCATTAGGACAACAACGATTCAAACTGCTACTTTCTGCTGCGGTAGCTGAACCCATTCCTCTGCATGACCTGTCATTGCCACAGTAAATAGTAGAAACCCACTAGCATGAGTAGGAGTTGCTTGAGCCTTGATGTGCCTGCTCATCCATGCTTGTTTTCTTTATGCCAGCTATGCTTAGAGTTGTGTCAGGTCTGATTCATCGGGAATGAATCGGAGTGGTGAACATGTCCTACCGGTAAAGGCTAAGTGTGTGAACACGTATTGGTAAAGGTAGCGATGAGAGGCCATGTAGGAGTACATGGTGGGTTTTCTCATTGGAACCGTCCTTAAGCACTGAGTTATGTGTATGTTGTCCAAGTCCAGTTACTACCACACATTGGGTTCCGGTTATCCGGCCCCTCTCGGCTTATTAATCCACTTGATCTCTGTCCAGGAGTTGCAACTAGTTTCTGGCGTTTGTACGTAGTGCTACTTGTCTACCAGGTGGTGTCCGACAGGACAGGCTTGGGACAGACTAGGCACTGTGGCACGGTGTACCAAGTGGCACCCGGATGGTGGGCTTGGGAACCCTGCACACATCGTTTGGGGCCGTGAGCGACACCCCGGCCGGATCTCCTTGCGGATGGAACCCGAATAGGCGATAAACCTGGACGAGAGACTTGTGTGGTTAGTCAGGTCGTGGCCGACACCCTCGCCCGGTTTCCGCTTGAAGGTTGCCGAGGTACATGACGTCTACAGGGCTATAAGTGGCGAGAGCGTGTGTGAAGAAGTACACCCCTGCAGGGTCAATATTATCTATTCGAATAGCCGTTTTCCTCGGATATGGAAACTTGGAGGACTTATGTAGTACATAGACAACTTGAAGTGGATACTCTAAAATCCGCAAGATAAGCGTGAGTACTATGGATGGCCTTCTCGTAGGGAGACGGGAACGGATCCATAGTGGAGTATTGATATGGTGAATTTGTGGACTCGTGTGCGTCTTCTCACCTCAAGAAGTTTCTGATACTCGTAGCATAGATTAGCCATTGAGTCAAAGCTGGCTTGCTGCTGTTAACTCCACCACCCCCTTTGTTGATAATGATGCATATGTAGATAGTTCTGAAGTAAGACTTGCTGAGTACCTTTGTACTCACGTTTGCTTATTTATGTTTTGCAGTTGGTTACACTAGTGGCTTCGACGAGTAGCTTGTATCCCAGCTACGATCATGTACCCTTGGGAGGGTCGTGTTTAGTCAGGCTTCTTAGTCTTTTCCTTTTTGTAGTTGTCTGTACTCAGACATGTAATGCTTCCGTTGCTTGTATGCTCTGAATGATGGGTCATGAGACCCCTGTGTGTATTGATTGCTATGTGGCACTTCTGGGTCTTTATCTATATGAGTTTGAGTTATGTTGTGATGCCATGATGTACAGCACATACTTGCATGTTATGCGTACGTGTAACGTGTATTGCTATGTGTGGGATCCGACAACCTAGTTGTTTACCTCTGATAGCCTCTCTTATGGGGAAATGTAGTCTTGTGTTTCCATGTGCCATAGTAGTCCGCTACAGCC